>NW_027176983.1:268691-278691 GCF_023349555.1 Cebidichthys violaceus | reverse complement strand
GAGTGAGCAGCTGAAAACATTGTGTGCTATATAAGGTGTCCTAGCGTCCTCTCTGTGTCGTCTCATCAGACATGGCCGTGTTTCAGAACTGCTCCGTTCTGTTGGAGCTGAAGTCTTTGCCCTTCAAGGAGAAGAAGAAGCTGAAGTCAGCAGTGGTGTGTAACGGAGGCAGCATCTGCTACGTGGTCAACAAACAGGTCGGAGGATCGATCGCTACCCACGTCCATTATCACATACTATGCTTCATCTGTTGTTTTCCCACAGTGCACTCTGATTTTATTTTTATTTTCCCACAGTGCACTCTGATTTTCTTTCTTTTTTTTTCCCACAGTGCACCCTGATAGTGGCCGGTGATGTGGCCGACCTGAGCCCCAGCCGGCTGCGTGGCGTCCAGAGGCACCAGACGCCCGTGGTCGGGGTGGACTACGTGTACGGCTGTCTGGACGCAGGCGTTCTTCTGCCCGTGGACGACTACAAGCTGGACACATCCTCTCCTTCTGCCTCCTCTTCACCTCCTCTTCCTCCCTCCTCACCCACACCGGCGCCGATCACACGTCAAGGTTATTGTCCTGATGCGCAGTAATCATCTCCCAGAAAGCTCTTAGATATCGATGGAGACCAAGCAGACGTTATACGCAACAAATACAGAACGGACGCTTGAAACGGGATCGAATGCTGCACACTGTTGCACTTAATTGTTTTAAATAAGTTAAAATTTTTCATTTTTTACAAATAAACAAAAAATTTAAATAAATCAAATAAAAATAAATCAAATTTAAAAAATAAATACAAATCATAAAAATATATATATTTTAAATAAATCAAATAAAATAAATCAAATTTAAAAATATAAATACAAATCATAAAAATAAATAAAAAAAATAGAAATAAATCAAATAAAAATAAATCAAATTTGAAAAATAAATAAAAATCATAAAAATATATATTTTTTAAATAAATCAAATAAAAATAAATCAAATTAAAAAAAATTAATAAAAATCACTAAAATAAATAAAAATAAATAAAAAAGGGATATAAAAAAAAGAAGCATATGACATCCTCTGTACAAATGAAACACAACTTAACAATTTAATTTCTTAATAAATGTCTATTTTGCCATGTTAACAAAGGGTCACATTTCTCTGGTAAATAGAAGAAGAATGTAGCCGTTAGCGTTAGTAGCAACAGCTGCCTATGCTTGGAAAGGCAGAGACAAGTAAACTTACCAGAATCCAAAGGAAAGAACGTCCCGCATTATATCTGCCAACGCTGGTAAACTAAACAAAGCTGCTAAATGACTGTAATGTAATGTAACTGCAGGGGGACCAGGGGGTATGCAAATGAGAATTTAACTGACCCACTGCATGTGACCCCCTGGAACCAGACCTGAATGCTCCGCAGACACGCCTCACCAACTAACGCCTTGCATCAGAGTGAGGGATTCATTTAAAACAAAGGCAGATTTTGTGGATTCCTGCTTTGAAATAAGACGCGCTGCAAGTTTATTGATCCCTGTTGGACAGTAATGCATTGTAACTGCTGCAGCACAATGGAAAAGTCTTGATGATGAAGGATGATTTCAGTGCCGACGTAACTCAATCAGAAGCAGCGCTCCACCCAGCTCCATCACACAATGACTCAGGCTTCCCCTCCGTCGTGACTTCGTTGCTCTTTCGTCCTTCCGCTCCCGTTTCACGTTGGGATTGAAAACACAGCGCAGACTCAGGCGGCAGGTTTCACTACGCTGAGGTCAGACAAAGGGTGTGTGTTTGTGCGTTTCTTTGTTGCACATTCACATTCTCTCCAGAACCAGAATAAAACCCGCAGCAGTGTTGTGCAACGAGCACATCCACATGTCGCCTTGGTTACGTAACCTGTGTGTGTGTGTGTGTGTGTGTGTGTGTGTACTCAGGGTTTAAATGCATACCAGAGCTGGTGCACGTATTGCACAACGAGTGGCGTGAGGTGGGTCTTTTTTTTTCTTTTTTAATTGATGTGTATGCGCTCTGTCTTGCAGCGTTCAAAGCACCGGCTGCCGAGCCGCTCAAAGGTCCGACCAAAGGTCCGACCAAAGGCCCGGCTGAGCCCGTGGACTCTGTCGGCCTGAGTCAGAGGGCGGAGAGTGGAAACGTCCTGGACAAGTACAGGTGTGTGTGAACGAGGGATGGTCCTCACGTTAGCCTGGGGGGGGGGGGGGGGGGGGGTTATATTGGTGGCATACAGTAGAATATGATCCTGTGCACAGATGCTTTTTAAATAAACGTGTAAATGTTCACGTGACTTTTTGACATAGATCCAGTAAACGAGTGAGGCCTTTTTCCCAGCTGATTAGAAGCCTGTATATTATTATTATTATTATTATTATTATTATATAGCAGCAGTACAGTCAGGAGACACTTTGTTCATGCAGCCCATGAAGAATCATTTTGCTCCCTATTAAATCTCAATGTTATACATTTGAAGCTGAAGCTGAATAAAATACACACCAGAAGAGTTTAAAAAGTCAACATCTTATTAGTTATTAGTTACGTTGATCTTTGCGTTTATTTATTTTTTTGTCAATTGTTTCGTTTCACAGAATTTACACTGAAACTGATTCCGATCTTCCAACGTATCCGGATACCTTCCAAGTGGCGAAGTATTCAACCTTTCAAAAGGTAATGCTGCAAAATGTATTATGCAATTCTACAGGAGTGCTATTATTATTATTATTATTATTAATATTAATATGAATGATATGCATGTCTCTGAAGACAAAGAGCGCGTGGTGTGTGCTGGAGCTGCAGAGTTACAAAGGAGACAAAGGATGGAAGTACCGGGTGGTCAAGTACTGGAAGGACAACGTACTAACCGAGGTGAGTCACTGCATGTCTCCTCTCACATCAGTATGAGTCTCGCTTGTTAGAAATTTAGTAATATATGAATCATTGTTGAGAGCTTGATATTGAAAACAAAAAGTCATTTCAATCCCCACTGTCTATATCTGTTATATTCATATATATATTAGTTTCATTCTCATCTTTGTTTTTCTGTGTTTTTTGCAATAATTGACTGTTTCCTTTGACATGCAAACATATATTATACTATAGTGATATATCTGTAATTTCATTGATGATTCTGCCTTTATGTTATTTAGTCATTTGTCTCATGTTGCTTCAATAACTCACATATTAAAGACCTTCTATTGATCTACCTTATTCATGTCATTTTGTATTTGTAGACTAAAATAGAGGAACAAGTATTCAGAAGTTCCTCGTTATCGATTTGAAAAAGCTTCTGCTTCTGCTTCTGCTGAACAGCATTTAGACCATACGACGCTGAAAAGCTTTTCTGTTTTTGCGACTCCAGTGAAAACCTGTAAGATCTCACGCCTGTGTTTGCCCTAACAGAAGGCGGCGGTGCTGGACATGCTGGTGTTCCTGTCCACCTCAGAAGAAGCTCTGGAGGTGTACAAGTCCCTGAAAGAGAGCCTGCAGGCCGCCGGTCTGCAGCTGAGGTCCAGCACCCCTCCGCAAGCCCCGCACCTGGGCTCCGCCCCCCTCCAGCAGGTCCGACACTCTCGCTGCACTGTCACTTCAAACAGCTTCAAACATTTCACTGAGGAGAAACTTAAAAGCTGCAGGTCTCCATGAGAAGGATGCCGTACTGTAACGGAGGGTGCAGGCGTTGCTGTAGTTTTGTCATCTTATTGCAGGTTACAAGTGTTTTCCTTTAAATCTGAACAGCATGTGGTGGATATCTATAAAGTAAAATATACAACCTGTAGCTTTTTAAAAATGTTATTTATGCAATAAGTCAGTGCGTTCACTACATCTCCTGTCAATTTGACACATTACTAGAGTACATTTACGGTCAATAATGATACATTGTATAATATAATTATATATTATACAATTATCACCATTGTAAATAATACAAACAATCCAAAATGTGATAGTACATCGTACTACATGAGTGTCTCGAGGTTTACATATCTGTGACTAACCACATTGATATTGTTGCAGCCTAATAAGCATCACATACGACTCAAAACCTTAAATTAGTATTTCATTTATTTAAACAACTTAAAGCTTGTGAGCGGTTGAAAAACGATGTCCTCTTGTCCTCCCGGCGTCCTCCTACACTTGTGTCTAAATGAAGACAGACTCTCGGTGATTGCGTCATTTTAATGCCTTGTTGTTCCCTAACAAAACATACAAAAATGTCTCCTGCAGGTATTTCCCACAGACATCAACGGCGTCTTATTGAGCAGGTTTTTATTGTGACGTCTGAAGTCTCAGTAGGTTCCTGCAGCTGAATCTGATGAGCTGACCGGCTTGACTTTTCATGCGTCTCGTTTGAACCCGGCAGCTGCTGCTGGAGGAGAAGCTGAACACGGGGAGCTTGTCACAAGAAGTGGGCGTGTTCGTAGAGCTGCTGTGGACCGAGGCCCTGGGTCTCCTCGGCAACGTCCTCCGAGTTCCGATCGACAAGCTCAGCCTCAACGACGTAACGTTGTTTTTCCTCTTTTGATTGTTCCGCTAAATCTCAGTCTGCTGTTCCATCAGCCTGACGTTTGTTTCCTCTTTCAGGAAAGACAGTCTAATCATGAATGTCATTACGTGTGTGTGTGTGTGTGTGTGTGTGTGTGTGTGTGTGTGTGTGTGTGTGTGTGTGTGTGTAGGTGAGCAGGGTGGAGGGCTTGTTGCTCCAGGCTCAGAGGAGGCTCAGGGAGGACGATCATGCTGAGGCTGGGACTCTCCTTGACGAGGTTTACGCCTTGCTGTTGCACATTGTGCCCTTCCAACATCCTCCCACTGCCAAGCTCATCTCTCAGAAACTGGACCTCTGTCAGGTAGCGCTGAACACACATACACACACACACACACACACACACACACACACACACACACACTAAGACATACATAACGAACCCAACAACCACGCTTTGAAAGGTCCTTTCGTGTGCACACCCACACACGGTGTTGATGGAAACTATTGTTCCATATTGCAATCCTTACCTTCTTTTAGATGCAGTTTGATTGATGTGCACTGACGCACCTATTGATTGACAGATTTTTTTGCGTACTAACTGCAAAAACATTTACCAAGACCAGTAGTATGTAGTATATGCGGTACACAATTAGCACCTAGTGTGGTGTGTCTGATTATAAACTGACAAACCGTATTGTTTGTGATAATTATCATGTTCTGTTCTTGTTCTAAAGCCGTGTAGTTCTTCAACAATTGAAGTTTTTCTTCAACAAAAGACGTAAACATTTTAAAACTTTTAAATATTCGCTCATTGCATTTAATGTACGGTAATTAAAACCTCTGTTATTATCAGGTAATGAGACTTAACTAGTCTTTTGTGTGTTTTTAAACACACAAAAGTATTTAGCTCACTGACACATTTTTACCGTTTGGTCACAACGTATCGATAGGCGACAGAAATTGATCTTTTGATCCTGAAACACACGGCACTAGCACACATCCATGAACCCGACTCGCCCTTGTGCACGTCCAGCTCAACACTCAGCCTCAATCCCTCTCTGTGCAGTTAATCCGAGATGTCCTGAACGTGAGCGAGATGACCCTGAGGAGCGCCGTGCCTTCCTCTCTGGGGAAGTACCGCGCTCTGCGCTGCGGCGTCGAGGCCGTTCCCCCCGACACCTCCGAGTTCCAGGCTGTGAGCGTTGGGCTGCTGGACAGGTAGCGCACCGCCTCTCCACAAAAAAACAACAAAAAAAAAAAAACAACCTGTTGTTTGTGCTCCTATTCGAGGCCAGTTGTTGTCGCAGATCGACCAGAAAATATCAGCTTCATCACACAACATTAACAGTGAGTCTCATTGTTCCTTGTATTAAACGGACGTCCACCGCAGAGAGGAGCGCCACGATCGTCTAACAGATGAATCTGAGAGGAGGGTTTGGATTTACAACTCGTCTAGTGGTTTTATGAATCCAACTTGCAGCCAAACACGACAAACTTCATAAAGCTACATCTATAACTGTGCAATTCTAGACACTAACACTTTAGCCGAATTCTAATAAAAGGCCCAGTAAATGTCCAAAGAGTTTGATCTTAATTATCCGTTTCCTCTCCTGAAGACATCCAGAGTACAGATAGTACGTTGTTCATACAAAGTCACCGGGACCAGACCATTCAAATGAACAGTGAGAAGTAGAGCTTAAATAAGCAAATAAACTAGAAAGCAGATCTTCGCCAGGCATGTCTGCAGTGACCGCTGCTGTGTTGTGTTGATTGAATGAATACAACTCGCAGTTTAATTGAGGCCAATGACCTGTAAGGTTCCGTTAAAAAAAACACATCTTCAGTCAAACTCTAGAACAAGCGGCGACGTATGCAGACAATCGGCTTGAAGTCGTTGCAGAAGACACAAATTTTTTTTTGCCAAAAACTTAGCAGTACGTGTGCTGGTGGTTTTCCTCTCATCCGTCGGACTAACGAACCGGTCCAAAGCGCTGGAGAGCAGCAGTGGCCGGAGGTCGGCGACGCACCCGGCTGCGTCGTCGCTATCGCCCCCTGCTGGCGGGCGCAGGTTTAGGAGCGGCGAGCGAGGAGTCGGCGGCGGTATAACGCAGGCGGCAAAAGGTGTTTTCGAGAAAGCGCGAGTCAACCGCAACCGGCAGAGCTCCTCGAGCATGCAGCCGTAACCGAGCACACAAAATAGTGTGCAGTTCACCGCAACGGAATGCGAGATTAGCCGCGGACAGACATTTGCACACACTCACTCACACGAGGACGCACCCACACACCTGACACCTGGCGGAGATCGTAATACGTAGTGAGTAGGTATGGAGGTCAACGGCTTTCAAGTGTGTTTTTGTGCGTTTTTTAAAAATTTTCATTGAAGGCCGAAGTGTCGCCTAGAAATGTTTGTTAGACATATGAATAATGCTTTCGTCTCATTTTCACCACGTTGTCACGGTCCCTGTGTGTCGCAGGAGGGTGCAGGTCCTGCAGGTTCTGCGCGTCAGCAGAGGGGTGGAGCTTCAGACGTTCAGGAGCGACGTCGGGAACGTTAAGCCCCTCCTGCATTCCTCCAGCCCCAGCAACTTTGTGGGACTCCTGTCTCGGTGAGATCACGCACGCACGCACACACACACACACACACACACACACACACACAAAATACTTTCGTTCATATGAAGGTTATATGATGCATGCATTTCATTTAAAATAAAAGTTATAGACTTCTGGGGCCATGAGCTTCCCAACATCCTCCTTCAGCGTTTATGGACGAATAAAGTTCAAGACAAAAGTGCAAAGATACCAATCAGTTTATGACCTTTTGATATACGTACGCATATATTACTTAGTGATGTGATATATATATATATATATATATATATGATCGTGCTCATAGGTGCAGTATAATGCAGGTCTGCTGCACATCTTCAACCGAACAACGAAGAAATCTGACTCTTATTTCTCTTGTAGTGGTCTGCTGCTGCCCCGTGTTGGAGTGGAGCATCATGGGATAGAGAGGACGGACGTTGGTAATCTGGGCAGTGGAATCTACTTCAGTGACGCCGTCAGGTTAGAAGCAAATAAAAACTCTTGCATTGCCTTAATAAAAAGGAATATCTAGAAGTCTCGTTCCTCACTTCCTCCGTCCACAGCGCCTGTCTGAAATACTCCAAGCCCAGCGAGACGGACGGCTCTCGGCTGCTGCTGGTGTGCGACGTGGCGTTGGGACGCTGCAGCGACCTGCGCAAGAGAGACGTCTCCCTCGCCCGGGCCCCCGAGGGCCACCACAGCGTGCACGGGGTCCGCCGCACCCGCAACGTCCAGTCCGACTTTGAGGTGGGAGAGCTAGCTTGGCGAAATGTGGAATAGGAAGATGAAATAGACAGACGGACGCGCCCCCGAATTAGGTCGCCCTAATCTGATTTTCATCGCTATTATGGACGCAGATCCGTTTATTTATCATGACGTCACAGATTTTTAATTTCACATTTGGTTCCCTTTCGATGCTCCCCGTGTGCACACAAGATTAAGACTTTTAACGTCACAAAAAAGGGAAATTAAAGCATGTCTGAGCTAAAATATGTATATTTCTTGCTCCTAAAGGCTGCGTTACATTACATCACGGTGATTTAGCAGACGTTTTTATCCAAAGCGACTTACAATTCAGTATCTATCTACCGCAGGCACAGCTACGGGAGACATTTTGGGGTTAAGTGTTTTGCTCAAGGACACATTGACACGAGGCATAGTAGAGCAGGAACCACCAACCCTTTGATTGAAAGGCGGCCCTGCTCTCCACTTAGCCACGGCCACTCATGAAATGAACAATGAATGACTTTATCTATTGATCGTTTGTGAAAACTATCTCGTGTGTAAGTTCCCTCCCTTAATTCCTTAATACCGTCACTTTTGGGACTTTTCTGTCAAACTCACTGTGATCGTATTTCAACGTCCCTGAGCCCTCACACATCTATCCGTCTGTGCTCTCTCTCATCATTTCTACCCGTCCTCCAGGACGATGAGTACGTGGTGTACAGTCCCGATCAGGTGAAGCTGAAGTACGTGGTTCGGTTCAGCGTCGAGGGAGACCGGCTGAAGGAGTTCAGTCCCGCCGTCGACGCCTCGGCCGAGCCGGCTCCGCCCTCGTCTGACCCGGGTGAGCGCCGGACGACTGCCAAATATGAGAAATGTGCAGATCTCCTCAGGGTTTATTAAAACGCACCTTATCGTGTTGTGACGATCGTCGTGATTTCTTTTCAGTTGAGCGATTATATATTAAAAAAAAAAAAAGAGTCTTCTTTGGGCTCCTAAAGCCATTTTAAGCCACTTTGATGAACTCGATACATTGTGTTGTTATGAAAAGAATATCATCAAACAATCTGCGCGGTATTGTCTTTCTAATTCCTCACATTTCCATCCAGAAATAACTTGACTGACAGCGTTCCTGTTAGTCTGCAGGTCTTTACGTGTTTTTAAATGATGTAAATGTGAAGTCTTAAAGGATGTGGGGAAAAAAAAAAAAAAAAAAGATACGATTCACTTTATTGATTCCATAAAGCATCCGTTATGTATACAGTATTCATTGAGCATAAAAATATTGTGTCTAGTGGTCTATAATTCATCTTTTATGCGTTTTTACGAGGGAGAATTACTGCAGTTATAAAGAAACCGTTTTATTTAGTTGTAATTTGTTCAACTTCACTTTGGTATTGTGTGTGTGTGTGTGTGTGTGTGTGTGTGTGTGTGTGTAGGTCGGGGCTCGACGCTGGAGGAGGACGAGGTTGAAGACATTAAGAACCCTCTGGCGGACGTGACGGCCGGCCTGTTGGACGCCTCGGGTCAGCAGCTCCCTCTGCAGGCCGTCCACGTGAAGTGCAAACTGATGGATCTGCTTTCACAGGTGGAGAACAAACCGCTCACTCAGCTCTTTTTTAACTGGCCGCCGAGTCCACTGGCTCATATCTACAGTGAAGCTGTCCTCTGTCCTCTGTTCTGTCCTTCTTTTTTTTTTTTTAGGTCATCATCTTCCAAAAATACGCCAACCTGAGCGCCGTGCCCATCGAGGCGAAGTACGTCTTCCCGCTGGACGATTCTGCAGCGGTCTGTGGATTTGAAGCTTTCATCAACGGGAAACATGTGGTGGGACAGGTAACCCATCTCAACCACTACCACAGACCGTACTCTAGTCCTTTAATCATCCAGCATGTTTCATCAGAATACTGTTTCTGTGTCATGTCTCTTTATTTACAGGAGATTCATTGTTTTCTGTGTCTGTTTTGGATCTCAGGTGAAGGAGAAAGAGACGGCTCGCAGGGAGTACAAGCAGGCTATTGAGAAGGGCCACGGGGCCTACCTCATGGACCAGGACGCCCCCGTATGTTTCACTCCAACCAAACACTCGTCTTAAAGCCCTAAAGCCAGCCCTCGAATTCTGAAACATTATAACCGGGCCTTCTGCATCAAAGAGCCCAAAATAGCTCCTCCTTCCTTTTTGCGGAAACTCTTATCCCCGCGCTGGTTGTGATGT
>NW_027176983.1:196191-266191 GCF_023349555.1 Cebidichthys violaceus | reverse complement strand
TGATTTGTACAATTTGGGAATTTACAAGTTGGAGGCTGACGTGAATGCTTTCCTCTCCCTCCCACCAGCTGGCCTTTCCGGCAGGGGGCAGCACTGAGCTGTGGCGGCCCCTGAGGGCCCTCAGCCTGCTGCCTCCGTCCCACGGCGTCAGGAACCTGCTGCTGCTGTCGGACGGCCACGTCCAGAACGCGGAGCTCGCCCTGCGGCTGCTCCGGGACAACGCTGGGCACAGCCGCCTCTTCGCCTGCGGCCTCAGGTGAGAACGGGTCGAGGGGTCGAGAGGTCACGGGTCGAGGGGTCACGGGTCGAGAGGTCACGGCTCTCTGATCTCTACCGTCAGACTTCTGTTAGATTACAGACATTTTAAAGGTGTGTGTGTGTGTGTGTGTGTGTGTGTGTGTGTGTGTTTGAACGTTGTTGTTTTTTTGTGGTGTTTTCAGCCCGACGGCCAATCGGCACATGCTGAGAGCCTTGGCCCAGGCAGGGGGCGGAGCCTTTGAATACTTCGACACAAAAACCAAACACAACTGGGCAGAGAAGGTGACTGCCTTTTGATTAATCCCAGATAATCATATGGTGTATGCAGATTGTCTATGCACTGATTAGTTAATGGGTTATAATGAAACAAGAGAAGGTGACAAACACACTCTCACGTGGAATGATAGAAAACCCGCGTCGGTTCTTTGTTGTGGCGGCAGGTGGCGCGTCAGGTGAAGCGCATGGCGTCTCCCGGCTGCAGCTCGGTGTCCGTGAAGTGGCAGCAGTTCAACCCGACGGCGCCTCCTCCCCAACAAGCCCCCAAGCAGCTCCACGCTCTGTTCAACGACTGCCACACGCTGGTCTACGGCTTCGTGCCGCACTGCACTCAGGTACGCATTGTGCATGGATCTCCGTTAAAGCTGCACAGAACTATTATTTTAGTTTCATTTCTTTTAGTCTATAATAGCCGAAACTAGCTCGAGGTGATCTTCCAAATGGTTGTTTTCTGACCGAGAGTCAAAAACATCGCGACATTAAAATCACAATGATACACGACACAGTAAAGCAGCACATTTAAAGGGTCATTTTTCTGTCTGGATTCATGTTTCCCCATGTTTTTGGGGTCTAAGTGACTAATGGGGACAACAGGGTTTTCTAAAATCGGTCCGGTTTTGAGGGAGAGCGCTGCAGACGGCAGCCGCTAAACGGGCTTTAATGTGATCGCAGCTCCTCACCGTCAACGTGCGACCACTGAACGTGTTTCACTGACGGCTCACATCGTTACTATGACGCCTGACAACATGACGGGGAGAACCCAACAGAGAGATAAAACCCTTTTCTTTCATTCCATTTCTCTTGATCCGGTCTGTTTGTTATTTGATATTCAGTCATGACACCGACCGTCCTCTCTCCGTCACATGACAACAATAACAAAGGTTTTTTTTTTTTTTTTATGTATTTCTTTATGAATGAATCAAATGAGTGTTTCTTCACACAGGCCACCCTGCTCGGGAATCTGAGCGGTCAGGAGCTCAAAACCATGGTGTCAACCAGTGAGCTGCAGAAGACCAGGGGCACTGTAAGAACACACACACACACACACACACACACACACACAGACAGACAGACAGACAGACAGACAGACAGACAGACAGACAGACAGACAGACAGACAGACAGACAGACAGTCTCTCTCTCTCTCTCTCTCTCTCTCTCTCTCTCTCTCTCTCTCTCTCTCTCTCTCTCTCTCTCTCTCTCTCTCTCTCTCTCTCTCTCTCTCTCTCTCTCTCTCTCTCTCTCTCTCTCTCTCTCTCTCTCTGTGTGTGTGTGTCTCTGTTCCTCTCTCTCTCTCTCTCTCTGTTTATATGTTGTCAGTATGTGTAGCGTGAAGAGGGCAAACCTGTGTCATATAATAACTATAATAAACCTTTGAGTCCTTAACGTCTGTTGAGATGAATCTGTTCATAACTGGTTTACCCTGTGTGTGTGTGTGTGTGTGTGTGTGTGTGTGTGTGTGTTCAGTTTCTTCACAGGCTCACAGCGAGGGCCCTCATCAGGGATTACGAAGACGGAAGCCTGCATAGCAATGAAGCTGAACACGAGGTGTGTGTGTGTGTTTCCTGTACATTGATTTGTTTTGTATATTGATATTAAACGGGCGCCGGTTTCCGGATCCGGTCCCGGAAGTCGTCGAGAACTCGCTCAAAAGTGAACTGCATCTGGGAACGTGTTGCAAAAGTGATGAATAAATAGAGTTGTTTTGGTGGAAGATGACCGGTTTGACGTCCCAACAGCTGTTGAAGCTCCTGGGATTCATGCTTTACTTTTGGTTTTAACTGCGGTATCAACTTGGTATTGAGAATCGTGGAATTTCACTGGTATCGGTATCGACTACTGCATTCCTGGCAAGTCTGCCTCAATAGAATGTCACTCTAAAAGCCAAAAGCAACCCGGTCGCGGTTTAGACGTCCATTCTGCAGCTCCGCATGCTGAACCTGCATTTTACTATGCATTTGCTTTTCCAGGGGAAGAAGGCGGAGTTGAAGCGCTCCATCGTCGAGCTGAGCAAAGAGTTCTCCATCCTGTCTCAGTTCACCAGCTTCGTGGCCATCGAGGAACGGGTTTGTCACATTTTGTACTGTTATTTGTGAGTGATTACCGCCCACACACTCGCCTCTCTTTACACCCCTGGACTTGATTTTTGTTTTGTAGCTCCCAGGTTACCGAAAACAAAACTCACCCACCTTTTTGTTTTTAGGACTCCGAACAAACCGAGGAGGGCTTCACAGACGTCCCCAAGTTGATCTCGGAGGAAGACGTGGACTTCCTCCCTTACATCGGCTGGATTTCTCCTCAGAGTAGTGAAGAGGAAGAGTCTATGGATGAGGAAGAGGAAGAGCCTCTGGATGAGGAGAAGCAATGGTCTATGGATGTGGAAGTTCAATGCCTAGGTTCTATGCCGGTAACGTCACACAGTGTACAGTGTGATCCTGGAGGAAAGGACAGCGCACGTCTTGTTGTTGTGATCTACTGATTGTCTCTTTTATAATCTGCACTCGTCTCTCTGTTACAGGTGGAAGAAGTAGTACGGGATGCTAGGAAATATTTGCTTATGCCGGTAACGTCACACAGTGTAATCATGGGGGAAAGGACAGCGCATGCTTCGTTGTTGTGATTTACTGTCACAAGCTGCACTTGTCTCTCTGTTACAGGACGACATTGACGACGATGACGACGACGATGATGACGACGACGACGATGACGATGACGACGACGATGACGACGATGAGTTGGGAGAATGTGCTGAGGATATGTCTTTTCCCCTGCTGGTAACGTCACACTGTGCATTGAGTAGTCATTGGGGAAAGGATGTCTTGTTGTTGTGATGTCCAAACGCTTTCCTGGAATGATAAGTGAATGTTTTTCATCCACGGTTAGTCCCAAACTGCAGTTGCACATTTTCTATTTATTTATTTTTTTGGGGGGGGGGGGGGGGGTAAATGAATGAATTTATCTGTGTGGAAAAGCTAGTTGTGTGTTTTTAATTTAGTGAGTAGAAAATAGACTCAAGAGTTGTTTTTTTAATGTTTTCTGTATTTCTCCTTTTTTCGTAGAGTGCATCTTCCTCGAAAATCAGACCGGAGAGTAGAGAGGTCATGAGCGCTCTCAGAGGTCATTCCGCAAAAGTGAAAGTTGACACGCCTCCCACTGGGAGTGCTCCTCCTCCTCCTCCATTCCAAGTTTTAAAAGCGCAACCTCAACCGTTAGCCTCCGCATTCCCTCTGCCTCCTCCTCTTTTGCAACATTCTTTAGACCTCTCCTTCCATGCTCTTCCGCCTCCTCCTCTTTTGCAACATTCTTTAGACCTCTTCTTCCATGCTCCTCCTCCTCGCCCAGGTGGTCCCCCTCCTCCACCCGTACGGCACTCTCTTGATTCTGCCAGTACCGGTCTGGACTTCGTGCAACAATGTTCTGTTCTGTCCAGTTCAGCACAAATATCACCTCTCCTCGGCACAATGGGAGATTTTGGAACTTTCCAGAGTGATATAAGGCCTCAGTCTAATAGCATGAGAAGCATAGCAGGGAACTCATCGAGCTTTATGCCTGAACCTGCTTCTTTCACAATGCTGTTTGGAAAACATCAGTCAGTGATTCCGCACAAAATCCAGCAAGCGTCCTCAGCCTGGATGCCCACAGAGAATATCATGACATCCGCCGGCTCTGCTTTCGGCTCTCAAGAACAACAACAACAACAACAACAACAACAACAACAGTCAGGTTTTATTGCAGACAAAAACCTGTTTTCTAAAATCGTACAGCGACAACAAGCACGTCCGACCCGAGCTCAACAATATTCAGGTTTTAGTTTCGGTGGCTCTCTGCCTCAAAAGCGATCCCTCGTCCAAGAGAAGGGAGTTAGCGATACATTTACACCTTTTGTGGTACCTGGAAGGTCATTAGAGCCATTAATGGCTTCAGAACAGTCGAGAGGTGAGCCCCAGAGGGTCCGTCGCCTTCAAGGAGTTGAAGGTGACTCACTTCAAGGTCGTCGACCTCCAGCGAGGCCGGAGGCAGAACAACCGGCAGGCGCGCCAAGATGTTTGCAACGTCTGTCTCATCGGAGAGCCTGGCTGTGAGTCCCAAGAATTTTACTCATATATTTTAAAACGTAAAAAAAAATTCAAAAAAATTACCGATGGTAATTCTTGTAAAACAAAAAAAATCTTTGATTGAATGAAAACCGGCTGAATCCTCTGCATGTTAACTGCCAGTCATCTGTGTATATTTGTATGTGCTTCCTGTGTGTTTATGATTACATGTCTGGATGCACATGTGCTCTAATAACATGCTGTGAACATTCAGGAGGAAGTCATCGGATGATGAGGGGCTGCAGCTCAAATGGACCAAGATCTTCCAGATGCAACATTCAGTAAGATATTAAAAACAATGAATGTGGCTAAATTCAGCTTTCTCTTCTCCTGCAGCACAGTCGGCTGTAAGTAAGCCTTTAATCACATGCAGAAGCAGTGGTTTTGCTTCTTTTCTTTTTTAGCAATATTCAGTGCCATCATACACTCAGTGGTGGAGGAAGTATTCAGACACTGTACTCTTTGTACTAAGGTACTTTTTGTACTTCACTCAAGTGCGGCACAGTAAATGTATCACTCGTGCTACGGTACAAAACATGCGTGACATATTGCATTACATTGTATTCATTTAGCAGATGCTTGACGTTGATGTTTTGGGCGTAAGTTCTAAACACTCTGCATAGAAAATGAAATGTATAAAAAGTGTGTGTGTGTGTGTGTGTGTGTGTGTGTGTGTGTGTGTGTGTGTGTGTGTGTGTGTGTGTGTGTGTGTGTGTGTGTGTGTGTGTGTGTGTGTGTGTGTTGCAGGAGGGCTTCTGGGAGTTAACCACAGAGCTGGGTGAACTCGTGAATGTTAATGTGGACCTCTTTGCCAACGAGTTCCTGAAAAACAAGGGCATCCAGTCTCTCGGTGAGGACTCTCTGAAACTGGTTTTGTCATTTCGCATCATTCTGACCGACTCTGACATCTTTCTGGGACTTTTAGATTGCAGTGGAAAATCAAGGTCACAGAGATTAAAACGGACAGGAGCGGAAAAAAAAAACGTGTGTGTGTGTGTGTGTGTGTGTGTGTGTGTGTGTGTGTGTGTGTGTGTGTGTGTGTAGGTGTGAGGGCCCACGCTGACATCCTGAGGCTGTTGGCGACTCTCCTGGTCCTGCAGCTGATGAGGGTGGAGAAGCTGGAGGAGGGCAAACTGCTCCGCACCCTCTTCAGCCTGGACGAGTCCTCTCTGCCCAGGTCCGTCCAAAACCACACAGACCAGCATGAAGATACCGAGAACAATAGATATAAACCCACTCACAAGGCACACGCACTGCAAACAACCTTCAGGACGGGACATGTAGGGACAAAAGACAAGTGTGACGTCTCGTTTTTATGAAGCTTTACTCACAGGAAGTTGAATTAGAAGGGTTACCACCGACAGTAGACGCAAGAAATGAATCCAAAACACACAATGTGATGAATCCAGGGTCGAGCATAAAGGCTTGTGTTCTCAGAAGAGGGACTTTTAAAGTAGACTCTCCTGGTTTAAACCTATTGTTCTCTTTTTGTTTTGTGTTTTTGCTTTCAGGCCCGCGCGGTGGGCGGAGGTGAAGCGGGCGGTGGACTGGGTTTGCTGGGCGGACCGTCAGTACCCGTGCGTCTGCAGCCGGCTGGAGTTCGGTCTGAGCTGGGAAACCTCCACCCGTCAGCTGCTGGGCTTCGAGGGCCTCCCTCCCTTCTCAGCTCTCAGGGGTCTGAAGCTGCAGAAGACCGTTCGCCATCTGCTGGTCCTCTAAACAGGCGGTGGCGTGAGAGAAATTCATAACCGCTTGGCCTTCTTCTGAGGGGATGAGATTATTTTTTATTTTCACATTGATATATGCACGTGATATATGAAGCACTTTGAACTGTCTGTCGGTGTGTTTACGTGCTCGTTAATAAGCAGATAGTCGACTTTCTGCAGTAACGTGATCTTCTACACTTCATGAATACAAGAAACATGATTTCTTTAATCGGGGGTTAGGGGATTTCTTTGCCATGTCCTCTGATTCTAATCGTCTTTTTACAGGTTCACACGTTTATGTTCAAGCCTTCAGACAGATGGGGAAGTTCAAGCCCAGAATAATCTCATCCAAAATTAGACTAAAACTGAAGTGTGCTCTGAACATTTTCACTGTTAGATTGAGACACACTGGGCTGCAACATTATGGCCAACATGCTAATCACGATTATTTTAATCAATATTGAGATCATTTATTGATTTTAGGGGCAAAATATTGGCATCGCACTTCCACAATTAAATATATTGTGCTGCATTTCTGACAATGTTCACATATTTGCATCAAAATAAGAGCTTCTTCTTGATAAAGAAAATAAAATGATACCAAAACTTTTTACCCAAAATGATATCTACAGAGCTCTGCTTCCACTTTCCCTGATGCTACATATCTGCTTATTAACAAATCCTTGCATTAAATAAGACTTAAAATAAGGGTTTTCTTCACCTGAATTCAGTGCATTTTTGTTTTGTTGATGTAATAATTTACCACAGAATATGACATATAAACAAATTGAATATATTAACCGTGTATATTTTACTTTTCTACTCTGGACTGCAGCTGCAACCCAGAGGAAGGTTTTCATCTGCTAGCTTTGTAAAAGCCGAGTGTTGCAAATGAGCATCCGCTATAAACACTAGGACCCTTGCATCGGGTAACTTTTCAGTTTGTCTGTGTACATTGTATCTGTCCATAAACCATAAATAAATAATATGCAGCAGACTTTTCTTTTGAGCAGTCGATCATGTTCATCTACATGTGGAAAAGCCAGAATTGTGATTGATATTCCATTCAATGTGGAGCCCAAATTCACACTGCTGTCACACTAACACAGACATTACACACAGAAAAAAACTAAAACAAGAAGCAGAGCCTTCTCTCATTACTACATTCAAAGTAATGTAGTAATACATGATAGTGGAGAAATGTAATGACTGACCTGCTGCATGTATAAGTGTCGTACGATTACCTGAGGAACAGTTTCTCAGAGTAACCTTGTTTCTTGACTGCAGTGAGTTCATTGTGTGTACCTCTTGAGCCCGAGCGCCCCCATTTTTGGGGGCTGTGGAGAAAGTTTGGCGTACAGAGCGAATAACAATGCACTTATCACAAACAAATATAATTATATATATTATACATCAGATTAAACAGCAGAACCTGGGCTACAAGAATATGTAAGTCGTTGCTTAAACGACTTACATATGCTCCAAACACAACTCAAACACCAACTATTTATTACCAAATGTCAGAATCCATATAGCGCCACCAAGGCAACCCACTCGCCACGTTTCTGGCTCTATTGCTGTGGTATTTTATGCAATACGCACACACATCGCCTCACAATAAAGCAGACAATCCACTGATTCTGGACATATACATCAAATAAAGCTACAACAAAGCATCACCGAGATATGAGCCAACGAACACCAGCAACACAAATCGCTTTGTCAAACGATTGTTGTAAAATTTCTCTTACCTTAGCTGTTTCTCCGCGATAAAATAATGTCTTTCATTTCTTTCCCGGTAATTCCTCACCGGATACGGTACAGCTAGGTCCTGCGTTTCATTCAAATCACTCCAATAGTTCCTAGGTAACTGGGGGGCAATGGGGGGAGGATAGAATGTTCGTGACTCACACCCATTACACTGATTGGCTTACAGTGCCGTCGGTCTTCTCCACGTGGGTATAGCTCAATTCTATTGGCTCTAATGCGTCGGAAGAGGTGTCATTCACTGAAATCGACCAATGGGTTGCTGAGATACAGCCCTGCATCCACAAAGGGGTCTGAAATCTAAAACGAACTCCACGAGGCAGAGAGACACAGAGAGGATTCTGGCCTTCAAATAAAGCCCAAACTGCTGTATTTGAATGTATTGAACACCATTAGTGATATATACAAGTGACATATATAGTTTGGTACATGACAAAATTCAAATGGAACACACAAAATGACCATTTTGGAGACCTCGTCTGAACTCTCTGTACTAAAACCTCTCTATTTTAGTTCTGCTTCACTTTATCAAAGTCAAACTTTGCAGAGAGACTGTTCACATATTGTGCTATGATTTCGGAGAGGTTTAGACCTGCAGCTGCATCATTACAATGAAATAATAATCCTGAAAGTGCTTCTTTTTTTTCTTTTTTTAAGGTGAACCTGAAACTTTTCAATCTGTGCTGTGTGCCATCTTCATTTACTCTTAACCAGAAACATATATATGCTGATATTTACACATCTGAACAAAATTATTCAAATAGACCTTGTGGTTGCAGAGATATACTCTTTTTAGTGTGGGTATGCAATTTTTGAGCAGAGGCCTAAAAGATAGGGTTAGGATTCAAGAGGTGCTGCACCAATGAACTGGCCTTGCTTGACATTTATAACTACCTTTTGATTGCTTTATTATAGGACAAAAAATGATGTAAATAAAGAAAATACACTTATAACGATCAAATACAGAATAGAAATACAGTTTACACATTGTGTTGAATCCTCACAACCTCTCTCCGTCGTTTCCGTCTTTTAGCATTTAGACGATGAGAACACTGACAAGCGCTTACTGATGTCTGAAGATAAAGAGTGGTGGAGGAAGTACTAATATTACACTTTTTTTGAAACTACGTCCTGCATTCACTGAAGTAAAAGCATTTATCTTAAGTATTATCAGCAAAATGTGCTCATTATTCATTGTGCAGTAAAATGTTCCCTGTCAGTGTTTTATATATATATATATATATATATATATATATATATATTATTACTAATGTTAATGTGCATGATACATTTTACAGCTGACGATGTTTAAGGTTGTGTTAAGAAATGTGTCACAAACACTCTAAATAGAGTAGAAGTATAAAGTTGCGTTAAATGGGAATAATCTAGTAAAGTACCTTGAATTTGTATATAAGTACAAGACTTCAGTAAATGCACTCGCTCACGCAACGGTGGAAGTTTAATCTCATTATTTTTTTGGCTGCACAAAACATCGGAAAGAAAAACCAGATAAATACTGAGAGGACTTACTTCTCACGCATGTTGTTTGAAGATAAAAAACCTGCTAAACCACTTCTTGTCTTTCTCTTTAACACTTCTTTTTTTCTTTCTGAGACACTGCTTCTGTTTTTTTTCCTAAAAATACGATGAAGTGAAGAAGACCTTCCTGAAAATGATTCTGAAATGATGTCAACTTTTGTGTGTTTATGATCAGCAGTGGACAGCTTCCACATTTCAGGGAAGAAAAAGACAGATTTTATATTTTTTAGGTAGTTTACTTTATCAGGTTTCATCGTTTCATTTATTAAAGCTTGACATTACAGGTGAAGCAACTTAAAAACAGTTTTTAAGTTCTGTGTTCTGTCTGTGTGTAATCATGAACAGAAATAAAATATTTTAAAATCTTCCTCAAGTGTTCTGTTATATATATATATACATATATATATATATATATATATATATATATACATACGTATATATATACGTATATAAATACGTATATATATACATATACGTATATATATATGTATATATATATAAATGTATACGTATATATATATATATATATATATGTATGTATATGTATATATATACGTATACATGTCTCTGTTCACACATTTCTGTGTTTTGTTTTTTTGTAGATTTATGTAAATTTTTTGTCTTTATTTCATACTTTCTTTGAAATGTATTCAATTGAACAGAATAGAAGAATAGCAGACACGTATGAATAGATATGATAATATTGTTGCAGAGGATTGTCATGAGTACTCCTTTTAGCAGCTCTGTAACTTGTGACTTCCTCAAAAGTGAATACATTCAGAAGTTGAAACCAGCAACACGTTCATCATTTAACAGCTGGCCGTCTTTATGAGTGATGGAGGAAATCTATCTCAACGTTGAATATGAAAAATCTCAAGTTTCCTCAAGACCTTCAAGAAGTCACACAGGTGAGAATGATCAGTGTGTACTTCATCCTCTGATCACTGTTTGTGTACTTTACTGTATTTACTCTGTGTTCAGGTCCCAGGAGCTCAGAGAGCAGATCTCATGGAGCTGTTGTTCTCTCTCTGGGGCTGCTGAGTGTCTTCCTGCTGGCTGGACTCATCGGCCTCGGTGTCCACTGTGAGTCTGATCTTCATCCAAGTTTAAATTTGAGGTTTTTAAGTAGTGTTAATCTGCTCTGAAAGATGTTTTACCTAAATGTCTAACTGTCATCCTGGCTCCTCTGTGACGCTTTTCTTTTCTTGACTTTTTTCACTTTTTTCCTTTTGCTTGTTGTTCTTGAAGCACTTTAAGATTAAACTGAAATTAAACACTTACTTCTTGGGGTAATGGTTTTGTAGATACATTTGTTATGAATATGAATTCCTCCATCCTACAGCATCATGTAGATAAACTTCTCTGGTCGATGAAGAATATCGCCTTCTGACAACTTTTAAATTGACACTAAACCAGTTTGAATTCAGGTTGCTGGTTGTCATTTCAACATTTGCTCATTATCTTTATATTAGCTGGGAAAAGATGATGGGATGTTCTTGTAAATATACTATAACAGTGTTTTTGAAATGTTATGTTGATGCAAATGAGGCATTATCTCATAATTTTTGGTGAATTTAGGAGAAATCTACAGATTCAAATAGACAACGTAGTAAATTAACAACTGAGTGTGTGTTTAATGTTTTCTCTGCACTAGTCTAAAAAGAAGCAAAGTAGCTCAACAAGTTTGCCTGTTGCGTCGCCTTAAATGATTACCAGTATGAACCCATGAATACACCAGTATGAACCCATGAATCCACCACTATGAATACATGAGGTGTTATTATCTTGATTTGTTCCAGACCATAACTCAGTGGGTGGATCAGCTGCAGATCTGTCCACTATCAAAGCCAACCTGACTGAGTGTCTCCGGGCCAGTGAAGACAAGCTGTCCTCTGTGTCTGAAGAGAGAGACCTGCTGAACACCAGCTTCACTAATCTGATCGAAGAGAAGGACGAACTTCAGCGTTTGTCCACTAATCTGATCGAAGAGAAGGACAGACTTCAGCGTTTGTCCACTAATCTGACCAAAGAGAAGGACAGACTTCAGCGTTTGTCCACTAATCTGATCGAAGAGAAGGACGGACTTCAGCGTTTGTCCACTAATCTGATCGAAGAGATGGACAGACGTCAGCGTTGGTGCAAACAGAGTGAGTGCTTGTCTCTGTAAACTATATTTACGGACTATTTGCCCTGTCCAAATAACTTTATTTAAACATGAGTTATATACAATTCACCTTTTCCAAGTGTTGGTAGCATCTATCTTATAGCTAAAAGTCAGAGTTTTTGTTTTAAATGTTATGTTTTCAATGTGGCTTCTGCCTCTTCACTTCAACTGTTCCCTAAAAAGTCTTAATTTTGAAAGACTTTCTCGTCCTTTAATGATTCTGATCAACTGAACAAGTTGTACATGTGATAAACATTCAGTGCAATATTGAAGTCGTAGAAAGAGTTAGGACCATAAAAGTGTTTACTTCTGCCTCCTTATTGTATTTATAATATTGATATGTTTATTTCGTTATCATCATTCATATTTTTGTTTTTCTTATTGCTCATTTTATTGTTTATTCTTGTTTGGTTTTCTTATTATTTGTTACATGTACATCTAAATATTTACTTTTTAGGCAGAGGGAGGAAAGTTTAAAGTTATTTATTGTTATATGTAAAACAACTACAGAGAAGCAAATGTTTTGCAAAACATTTAATTCTCATTAAATATGTATTTTTAAAAACCACGCAAGTACAAATGGGTGTATGAGACATAAAATAGTTCAGAAGTTCCAATATAGGGAAAAAATATAACATATATGAAATTAAATAATGTATTTGTGGAAGATAATTGCAAGATAACTACACTTGTATGTAAACAGGTATTTAGTTCATTTCTCTGTGTAATGAGAAGTAATGAATCTTATATACAGAGATGTAGAACAGTAAGTTAAAACAAAGTGATGTGTGTCGTAGTGATGCGCTCCACAGCTCAAGAGTTCAGCGGTCTCTGCAGGAAGTCAACAAAAACACACAACTTCTTCATTTTAAGGACGTGGGTCTTGTCTGATCTTTAATATTATTTTTTTGCATCATTTTTCCAGAGAAAACGTGTCCTGAAGGATGGAGGATGTTCCGTTGTTCCTGTTATCTTCTCTCTACACGGTCTGATTCCTGGGAAAAGAGCAGAAAGGACTGCAGAGACAAAGGAGCAGATCTGGTGATCATAGACTCGCTTGAAGAACAGGTAGTGTGAAAATCTATTCATATATTTATATTTTGTTTTTCCAGGTGACAATCTCTGGGTTTGACAAGTGAAGTCAATGCTTCATGTGTTAAAGCTGCATTCTCTCTAGTGTCCACCAGGGGGCGACTCTTCTGGTTGTATAGAAGTCTAGTCTAAAATGACTCTACTTCTCTCTTGATTTATTCCCTCAGTAAACATTGTAAACATGAGTTTATGGTCTCAATCTCTAGTTTACAGTCTTCTTCAATACAGCATGATGTTCATTTAGTACATTATGCTCCATTTAGAGTCAAACAGACCAGAAAGCAGGGGATGATTTAGGGCGGGGCTACACTGTGAAAGGGTTATGATGAATACACTGACTGTCAATCACTGTTTGTTTTCACTTCATGAAGGTTTATTGTAATATGTTGTCCTCCTAAAAATGTCTTATTCAGGTTCAGTTGTACTTAGCTCCACCCTCTCAATAAGTTGTATGTTGTAGAGACTGTAAAGCCCTCTGAGACAAACTTGAATGTTTCTATTCATGCTACTTTTTTCATATACTCCACTATATTTTTGAGGCAAATATTGTACTTACAAAAAAAACTGCATTTATTTCTAAGCTGTAGTTATTTTAAGTTTCTGATTATGTATACACATTTTTATCAACAAATAAACTATCATGTAGTGTATTAATAATAATAAAAATAATGATAATAATAATAATAATAATATATACTGTTTTATGTTTAAATGGGCCATTCTACACATTGAGTACTTTTACTTTTGTTTTAAGTATATTTTGATACTTTCGTACTTAAATACAATTGTGAATGGAGTACTTTTACTTAGTATTGTAGTATTCCTACTTTTATTTGAGTAAAGATATGAGTACGTCTTCCACCACTGACCACTTCTGCTCCTTTTTCACCACGCTGCACTTTAATGTTTTTATTGTTCATATACTTTTTATTCTGGAACATATTTTTTATTTAGATTTCATGGGTATTCATGCCCTCCCAGCTTTTCTTCTTCTCTTTTACTCTGCTTGTATTCTGTATATTAATCTATACAGACGTGGACATAACATTCTGATATTCTGACATATTTACTGTATATCAGCTATAATGATTAGATTAAAAGACGGTTCACTCTAAACTGCATTAAAAATGTTATTAAAATGTTTAAATGAATACATATAAATATGACTTTTTGTCTTTTTTATGACCAGAAATTCCTCTCAAGCATCATAGATAGACATCGCATTTGGATTGGTTTGAGTGACAGAGATGATGAGGGCACCTGGAAATGGATTGATGGAACTCCACTGACTGAAGCGTAAGACACACAACACTGTTCATACAACTATTGCTGCACCTAATATTATTATTATTTTTAATAAAACTCCCTCAATAATTATTACCAAAATCAGACTTAACTTTTGCTGCACTACACAGATAATTAAACTCATTTGGTCGGAAGATAAAAAATTCATAAAAATCATTTTTATTTTACTAGAAAAACTTAAAAGCTGCATTGTTAAATGTTTTGAATAATCACCTCCTAGGTACTGGGACCTTGATGAACCTAATAATGGTGGAGGAGATCATGGTGAAGAGGACTGTGTTGAAATTTTAGGTGGCAGGAACGCAGACGGAAACTGGAATGATGTGCTGTGTAATAACTCTCTGCAATGGATCTGTGAAAATCTGGCTTAATATTTCAAGGGTCAATGGTTCAATGATCATTTATTGTCATTATTAAACACAGGGATGCACAATGAAATTAAGTTGTAGCACATTTATAACACAATAAACACATGACAAACAAAACAAAGCAAAAACAGAAACAGCTGTACATTCCTGTTGTGAATTTATTGAATTTGCATCATAAGGAATGTAAACAGATAATATGGTCGACATCTTCACATTAAAAATTCAACATGAGGAGAAAACATTGTCCATCAACTGTGACTGTTTGAGCACCAAGCATCAAGATGTGAACACAGAGTCCACCTCCTCTGGTCCCACCAGAGTCCTGCTCTCTGTCCTGCTGTCCACCCGTCAAGTATTACATCTGTAAACATGTTATTATGATTATGCAAAAGGCTTTAAATGGTGTATGTGTGATATAAAGAGAGCATGTAAAGGGTTGGAGGTCAGTTATCAAGTTCTCAGTTTGATTGTTTTGTGTAAATGAACTGCTTTGTACCAGGAAAATGAACCACAGGAAGCTGTGGTCTTTATCTGTATACATGTGCTGATGACTGTCATATATAAAGAATTAAAGCTGCATATTATACTGAATAGATACTATAATGAAGCTTGACCCTGAAATGTGCTTATTATGGTAATAAAGACTTAAGCTGTTTTCTTCCACATTTAGAGGACTAGTCATTTATTCTCACATTCACCAATGCACCATACTAGTATGAACATCTCCTCAAAGTCCCCTAAACCTACTATATTACAGTCCACTTAACAAATTACATGTATACAGCATATTTATTTCTATGTTATTGAAAATGACTTCAGTACTTGACCATTTAAGGAATTGTTCTCAAACTGTTCCTGTTTGTGAGAGAAGATTTTCATCAAGCAGGGTGTGTTCATCACTTGTTACTTCCTCTAAAGTTAAACTTCAGAGAAAACTATTGAGACCAACAAGACTGGGTTTAGACATTTACATGTGTCCCTTAGTGGCAACATTCTGTAGTTTTTTTCTTGTAAATTCACAGCATAAAATGCGTTGCATCAATAGAAATAGTAGAAATAGCATAAACTCATGTATATGAGCAATATCATGTACAGTATCAGCATAACATCAACACACTGCAATCATCTGAAATAACATTTATCTTAATTACTTGTTCTCGATCAACATTGACCCATGGCAGCACCGGGATCCTGGATAGTGTTAGTAATATTTTTATAGTATTATTTTTATTTTATGTTATTATCAAAACGCTTAGAGGTCCCGAGACTTAATGCACATCTGCTTAGCGGCCATAAGTCTTAAGTGCTCTGCTCAGCGACCCCAAAACTTATTAATCTTTTCATTTTCTCATAATTTTTTTATTTTTTATTTTAAAACTTTCCTCATCAAAAATATACTGCTTGAGATTTAACATATTAACGTTATTTAGTGCTGTTTTTATTCTCACCGTACGATGCCTAGTTTGACCGTGGACACGTCAGTTGATGTCCCGGATGTTTAGGGACGACCCCAAATGGTCCCAAATGATTCCAAAAAGGCCAAATTATGCAAAAGACAGCGGCACTTTGCGGTTGTGAAAGGAAATATCAAAAATGGAACAGGGTCAACTGTCCCAAATGTGCCACTGACTTTTGGACCTGTTTTCCCATGTCATTTATTTTCCATGAAAAACAGTGGACAACAGATGACAGTCTTTAAGAATCAGTTGGTTTTAGGGTCTGCAGACTTTCTGCTTAATGTGCTTATTCAAGTCATCAACGGGAAGGTTTCATGCCATTTCCAAGCAGTTTCAGCCATGTTCTGAGAAGTTATGGCCATTTGAAGGAGGGGGATTATTGGCCTACATGACCGGCCCATACAAATGTAGTTGAAATGGCCATTTTTGGGGATATTAGGGAACGGTCCTTTTTTGAAAGGTTACTCCAGATTCAGTACTTGGGTCCTATAAAAACACATTAAATTGGCCTATGGTGGACACAAGAGGACACTCTTCAAGGTTCAAGTAGTTTCAAGTCATTAGCATGCTGTTAACCCCAGCATGCTGTTAACCCCTAACGAGGTCCTCAACCTTGTTACATCTAACCGCCCCACCACGTGCTCCCTTGACCCGATCCCTTCCCCTCTTCTTCAGTCTATTGCGACTGAACTCCTTCCTTTCCTCACCCACCTCATCAACACATCTCTTGTTTCAGGATGCTTTCCCACGGCCTTCAAGACTGCCAGAGTCACCCCCCTTCTGAAGAAACCATCACTTGACCCCTCTGATGTCAAGAACTTCAGACCGGTTTCTCTTCTACCCTTTCTATCCAAAACACTTGAACGTGCTGTCTTTAACCAACTGTCTTCCTATCTCCACCAAAACAGCCTTTTGGACCCCCACCAGTCCGGGTTCAAAGTGGGTCACTCGACAGAGACGGCCCTCCTTGCGGTGACAGAGTCGCTTCACGCCGCAAGAGCTAACTCTCTCTCCTCTGTCCTGATTCTCCTGGATTTGTCTGCGGCGTTTGACACTGTGAACCATCAAATCCTCCTCTCATCCCTCGAGGGGATGGGCGTCTCAGGATCTGCACTCTCCCTGTTTGCATCCTACCTGACGGGTCGATCCTACCAGGTGACCTGGAGGGGGGCCGTGTCGGAACCACGCATGCTGACTACGGGGGTTCCGCAAGGGTCAGTCCTGGGCCCCCTTCTCTTCTCGCTCTACACAACATCTCTGGGTTCTGTTATTCGCTCGCATGACTTCTCCTACCATTGTTATGCCGATGACACCCAGCTGGTCTTGTCATTTCCCCCCAGTGACACCCAAGTGGAGACGCGCATTGCTGCGTGTTTGGCCGACATCTCGAAGTGGATGACGACACACCACCTCAAGCTCAACCTAGACAAAACTGAGCTCCTGTTCCTCCCGGGGAAGGGTTGCCCGCACCGGGACCTGTCCATCACCATTGATGATACCGTGGTGACGCCAACTCGGACCGCGAGGAACCTGGGTGTGACCCTGGATGACCAACTGTCATTCTCGGCAAACATTTCATCCGTTACACGCTCCTGCAGATTCCTGCTCTACAACATCAGGAGGATTCGTCCCTTCCTGACTGACGAGACAGTGCAGTCTAAAATGACTCTACTTCTCTCTTGATTTATTCCCTCAGTAAACATTGTAAACATGAGTTTATGGTCTCAATCTCTAGTTTACAGTCTTCTTCAATACAGCATGATGTTCATTTAGTACATTATGCTCCATTTAGAGTCAAACAGACCATAAAACAGGGGATGCTTTTGGGGCGGGGCTACACAGTGATTGACAGTCAGTGTATTCATCTTAACCCTTTCACAGTTTTTTTTCACTTCATGAAAGTTTATTGTAATATTTTGGTTTCCTAAAAATGTCTTATTCAGGTTCAGTTGTACTTAGCTCCACCCTCTCAATAAGTTGTATGTTGTAGAGACTGTAAAGCCCTCTGAGACAAACTTGAATGTTTCTATTTATGCTACTTTATTCATATACTCCACTATATTTTTGAGGCAAATAATAATAATAATAATATTATATACTGTTTTATGTTTGAATGGGCCATTCTACACATTGAGTACTTTTAATTTTGTTTTAAGTATATTTTGATACTTTAGTACTTTTACTTAAATACAATTCTGAATGGAGTACTTTTACTTAGTAGTGTAGTATTTCTACTTTTATTTGAGTAAAGATATGAGTACGTCTTCCACCACTGACCACTTCTGCTCCTTTTTCACCACGCTGCACTTTAATGTTTTTATTGTTCATATACTTTTTATTCTGGAACATATTTTTTGTTTATATTTCATGGGTATTCATGCCCTCCCAGCTTTTCTTCTTCTCTTTTACTCTGCTTGTATTCTGTATATTAATCTATACAGATGTGGACATAACATTCTGATATATTATTTACTGTATATCAGCTATAATGATTACATTATAATAACATGGCATATCTTTGAGCTAGTACGATTTATAAGTGAATTCTTATCAGATTGTTTAGATGGATCTCTGTGAACTGCATTAATATGTCTACAAATTAAATAATAAAAAAAATTATAAATATATATATATATATATATATATATATATATATATATATATATATATATATATATCTAAATACAAACTTTCTGTCCTTTTTTATCTTGAACAGAAATTCCTCTCAAGCATCATCACAGATCAATCTTGGATTGGTGTGAGTGACAGAGATGATGAGGGCTCCTGGAAATGGATTGATGGAACTCCACTGACTGAAGCGTAAGATACACAACAATGTTCATACAACTATTGCTGCACCTACTATTATTATTGTTATTATTATTATTATTTTTAATAAAACTCCCTCAATAATTATTACCAAAATCAGACTTAACTGAAATATTTTTTTGCAAGTGTTGCTGCACTACACGGAGAATTAAAGTCATTTTATTTTAATAGCAAAACCTAAAAGCTGCTTTATTAAATGTTTTGAATAATCACCTCCTAGGTACTGGAACGTTCCACCTGATAACGGTGGAGGAGATCCACAGTATGGTGAAGAGGACTGTGCTGAAATTGTAGTTTACAGGAAGGCAGAAGGAAACTGGAATGATCTGCGGTGTGATCACTCTCTGCGTTGGGTCTGTGAAAATCTGGCTTAATACATGTTTATAAAGTTCAAGGGTTCAAGGATCATTTATTGTCATTAAACACAGAGATGCACAATGAAATAAAATCGTAGCACTTTTATAACACAACAAACACATGACAAACAAAACAAAACAGAAACAGCTGTACATTCCTGAAGTGCATTTTGTAGCGTGAGCGGCTCCTGCCCCGTTTCTAGACGGGGAAGTCTTTCTCACCTAACACAGTGGTCACTCCGTCGGCTGTCCCACCTGTGAGGATATACGTTCCTCTTGGACGTGGCGGAACAATACCTTCGACTTTTTATCTCACCCCGTAGCTAAATCGTTAGGATTTCGGAATTATTGTCTTTTTGAAAGTCTTTTACGGCTAAAGCCCTAGGCGCTCTGAATGGGATGTAACCCTATCACCCAGTACGAATAGTTATGTACATCTATACTTTACTATTGCCTGTAGTGAACATTCTCACCATTTTATGACTAACACTGCCAAGCCTTCACCCAGGGAACTTACCTTAAGTCACATCTTATCGCACCATTAACGGACAGGGGAAGAGGGTTAAATTGCTCTAAAGAACCAGAATACTTTGTTTTGCTTCAGACACTTACAAATGGTAAGGCTGTATCTTTATTGAAGTTTTTCACACAAAAATCACATAAAACAATTTCAATTCAATGAAACAGTTTCTGTGCTACAAGAACTAATTCTAACACTCCTACTGTAATGGGGTTTTCCTCTTTATCAGCTTTCACTGATTTGCTATGAGGTATATCTAGTCTCTACCCTAGAAATCTCCCCCTTTCTCTTCCCTTCTCTCTGCTCTGCTCTGCTGTCTTCCTGTAAGTGCAGAATCTCTCAGTCAGCTCTCTGACATTCCTGCGTTTTTGGGGGTCGATCTTTCCTCTGATAGCAAAAACGTCTTCTATTCCCCACCTCTGAGGGGTTAGACAGTAGAAGGGTCTTCTTGTCCTCTATTCTAAGGCGGGGTAAGACCCCTAAGGGTCTATTTAAGAAGTCTATCCTATCCCCTAGTTGGGGAAAAAGCTCCCATTCTTTTCTGAGGGGGTAATATCCCTAAGTCTAGTTGGGGGAAAAAAGCCCAAACTCACAGATTCTCTGCTCCTATTTATGCTGCTAAAAAGCTGGCTCCTCCTTCAGGTTCATGCGTCACTCACACATGAGTCCTCCTTCTTTTAGAGCTGACACAGAATGTAACTGGTTTGATCCTGTTCACAAGAGGAAGGATTGTACAAGTTTTGAGTGACTAGTTTATATAAGGCATCTATGCAGTTTATATGGTAAATCACATCTATCATAAAGTAAAACAGGATACATGTTTAATGGTTATACTTTGAATCAAAAAGGTTACAGGTAATAATAGTTATACTTTTATGCTTTCATACTTTTCTACGATCTTTCAACAATTTATTGAATTTGCATCATAAGGAATGTAAACAGATAATATGGCCGACATCTTCACATTAAAAATTCAACATGAGGAGAAAACATGGTCCATCAACTGTGGCTGTTTGAGCACCAAGCATCAAGATGTGAACACAGAGTCCATCTCCTCTGGTCCCACCAGAGTCCTGCTCTCTGTCCTGCTGTCCACCCGTCAAGTATTACATCTGTAAACATGTTATTATGATTATGCAAAAGGCTTTAAATGGTGTATGTGTGATATAAAGAGAGCATGTAAAGGGTTGGAGGTCAGGTATCAAGTTCTCAGTTTGATTGTTTTGTGTAAATCAACTGCTTTGTACCAGGAAAATGAACCACAGGAAGCTGTGGTCTTTATCTGTATACATGTGCTGATGACTGTCATATATAAAGAATTAAAGCTGCACATTATACTGAATAGATACTATAATGAAGCTTGACCCTGAAATGTGCTTATTAGGGTAATAAAGACTTAAGCTGTTTTCTTCCACATTTAGAGGACTAGTCATGTATTCTCACATTCACCAATATGTATACAGCATATTTATTTCTATGCAATTGAAAATGACTTCAGTACTTGAACATTTAAGGAATTGTTCTCAAACTGTTCCTGTTTCTGAGAGAAGATTTTCATCAAGCAGGGTGTGTTCATCACTTGTTACTTCCTCTAAAGTTAAACTTCAGAGAAAACTATTGAGACCAACAAGACTGGGTTTAGACATTTACATGTGTCCCTTAGTGGCAACATTCTGTAGTTTTTTTCTTATAAATGTATGACTTTATAATCTCAGAGAATATTCAATGTTTTTTTGCTCCCAAAACAATCTCGATTATTTTCTCTGCTTTACTTTGCCGTCACACGGCCCTTTCTGTCGAGGAACTGAAGCCTTTTTATCTCTCTCCTCAAAGCCACTGAACTCCACTGACAGAAACAGTCATTTTATGTCACAGAAGTGTGACGTTCTGATCCAGAAGAATCGTAGCGTCCACAGCGGTACATGGCTTTGCTTCCTTGCAGCTACTCCTGTCTGCTCCAAACTGGGAGCATGCAGACCGCCATCTACTGTAGGAAGTACACTGACTTCAGATTAGGATATATGTATTATATATATATATATATATATATATATACATATATATATATATATATATATATATATATATTTTATATAGAAAACATTTATAGAATGGCTTGGGTAAATAGCTTTTTGGCGCTAAAGACATACATAAGGAACAAAACTGGGAAACTACAGAAGGCTCTAAAACCCTTTACTACAAAGTAATACTTTATTTTATAGATAAATGAGATAAATGAGCTGCAGGTGTCCCTGTAGTTTTTACATCATTGCATTTATTTATTCGCTTCGGCTTAGAGGTCATTAAAAGGCAGAAATACATTTTTAATCCCAATTAAAAGGAACTTTAGACTTTCAGTATGCATGTAAATATAGAACTTTAAAAAAAGAATTCAGTGGATGTTGATGAAAAAAAAATGTTTTTAGCACCTTTGAAATTGGTGACTTCCTCTTTTTCTGAAAGAAAAGTACATAAATGATAACAAGCAAGAGTTTCCTCATTTTCATGGAGTTTGTGCTGCAGAGCTGACCTACTATGAAATAGCTGGCATCCTCGAGAGCGATGGAGGAATTACATGTCTACGCTGAATATAACGGACCTGTCGACTCGAGCCCTTCCACCAATCGGACAGGTGAGAATGTGAACAGATGTGTGTTGTTTATTGTATTGATGACTGTGTTCACTGGTCTTCTCTGTGTTCAGGTACCAGGAGCCCAAAGTTGAAGTGCAGATCTCATGGAGCTGTTGTTCTCTCTCTGGGGCTGCTGAGTGTTTTCCTGCTGGCTCGACTCATCAGCTTCTTTGTCTACGGTGAGTCTGATCTTCATCCAAGTCTTAACTTGAGATTTTCAGCAGCGTTAATCTGCTCTGAAAGATGTTTTACCTAAATGTCTATCTGCCATCCTGGCTCCTCTATGACGCTTTTCTTTTTGATTGACTTTTCATCTTTTACTTTTCTTTTTTTTACTTGTCCACCCTACAGCATCATGTAGATGAACTTCTCTGTTCGATCAACAGCATCACCATTCACCAACTTTTAAATTGACACTAAACCAGTTTGAATTCAGGTTGCTGGTTGTCATTTCAACATTTGCTCATTATCTTTATATTAGCTGGGAAAAGATGATGGGATGTTCTTGTAAATATACTACAATAGTGTATAGATTTATCATATCTTTATCTTTCAAGACAATTATTTCTTGCATTATATATTTTTTGAAATGTTATGTTTAAATATGCAAATGAGGCATTATCTAATAACTTTTGGTGAATGTAGGCGAAATCTACAGACTCAAATAGAGTGTTTTTATTTTATGTTTTCTCTCCACTAGTCTAAAAAGAAGGAAAGTTGATCAAAGATTTTGCCCGTTGCATCGCCTTAAATGAGCACCACTGTGAATACATGAATACACCAGTATGAATACATGAGGTGTTATCTTGATTTGTTCCAGACCATAACTCAGTGGGTGGATCAGCTGCAGATCTGTCCACTATCAAAGCCAACCTGACTGAGCGTCTCCGGGCCAGTGAAGACAAGCTGTCCTCTGTGTCTGAAGAGAGAGACCTGCTGAACGCCAGCTTCACTAATCTGATCGAAGAGAAGGACAGACTTCAGCGTTTGTCCATTAATCTGACCGAAGAGAAGGACAGACTTCAGCGTTTGTCCACTAATCTGACCAAAGAGAAGGACAGACTTCAGCGTTTGTCCACTAATCTGACCAAAGAGAAGGACAGACTTCACCGTTTGTCCACTAATCTGACCAAAGAGAAGGACGGACTTCAGCGTTTGTCCACTAATCTGACCGAAGAGAAGGACAGACTTCAGCGTTTGTCCACTAATCTGATTGAAGAGATGGACAGACGTCAGCGTTGGTGCAAACAGAGTGAGTGCTTGTCTGTGTAAACTATTTTTCAATTTTAGTTTTATACATTGCCTACTTTTTGTTCTGATGTGATTAAGAAATAAATCTGTAAGTAATCAGTCATTTGATCCAATAAGTAATTGGTCTGATAGTCGAGTGTGAGGAGTCACTACAGACCCTTCAAATGAGGCAGAGGAAGGACAGTTTAAAGTTATTTATTGTGATATGCACAACAACTACAGAGAAGCAGTTGTTTACAATGAAAACTTAAATCTTAGTCTCTATAACAATTCTCACTAAATATGTATTTTTAAAAATCAAGCATTTATATAAAATGAAATAATGTATTTGTGGTAGATAATATTTGCAAGATGCATAAACTTTTATGTAAACAGGTATTTAGTTCATTTTTCTGTGTAATGAGAAGTAATGAATCTTATATACAGAGATGTAGAACAGTAAGTTAAAACAAAGTGATGTGTGTCGTAGTGATGCGCTCCACAGCTCAAGAGTTCAGCGGTCTCTGCAGGAAGTCAACAAAAACACACAACTTCTTCATTTTAAGGACGTGGGTCTTGTCTGATCTTTAATATTATTTTTTTGCATCATTTTTCCAGAGAAAACGTGTCCTGAAGGATGGAGGATGTTCCATTGTTCCTGTTATCTTCTCTCTACACGGTCTGATTCCTGGGAAAAGAGCAGAAAGGACTGCAGAGACAAAGGAGCAGATCTGGTGATCATAGACTCGCTTGAAGAACAGGTAGTGTGAAAATCTATATATATTTATATTTAGTTTTTCCAGGTGACAATCTCTGGGTCTGACAAGTGAAGTCAATGCTTCATGTGTTAAAGCTGCATTCTCTCTAGTGTCCACCAGGGGGCGACTCTTCTGGTTGTATAGAAGTCTAGTCTAAAATGACTCTACTTCTCTCTTGATTTATTCCCTCAGTAAACATTGTAAACATGAGTTTATGGTCTCAATCTCTAGTTTACAGTCTTCTTCAATACAGCATGATGTTCATTTAGTACATTATGGAACATTTAGAGTCAAACAGACCATAAAGCAGGGGATGATTTAGGGCGGGGCTACACTGTGAAAGGGTTATGATGAATACACTGACTGTCAATCACTGTTTGTTTTCACTTCATGAAGGTTTATTGTAATATGTTGTCCTCCTAAAAATGTCTTATTCAGGTTCAGTTGTACTTAGCTCCACCCTCTCAATAAGTTGTATGTTGTAGAGACTGTAAAGCCCTCTGAGACAAACTTGAATGTTTCTATTCATGCTACTTTTTTCATATACTCCACTATATTTTTGAGGCAAATATTGTACTTACAAAAAAAACTGCATTTATTTCTAAGCTGTAGTTATTTTAAGTTTCTGATTATGTATACACATTTTTATCAACAAATAAACTATCATGTAGTGTATTAATAATAATAAAAATAATGATAATAATAATAATAATAATATATACTGTTTTATGTTTAAATGGGCCATTCTACACATTGAGTACTTTTACTTTTGTTTTAAGTATATTTTGATACTTTCGTACTTAAATACAATTGTGAATGGAGTACTTTTACTTAGTATTGTAGTATTCCTACTTTTATTTGAGTAAAGATATGAGTACGTCTTCCACCACTGACCACTTCTGCTCCTTTTTCACCACGCTGCACTTTAATGTTTTTATTGTTCATATACTTTTTATTCTGGAACATATTTTTTATTTAGATTTCATGGGTATTCATGCCCTCCCAGCTTTTCTTCTTCTCTTTTACTCTGCTTGTATTCTGTATATTAATCTATACAGACGTGGACATAACATTCTGATATTCTGACATATTTACTGTATATCAGCTATAATGATTAGATTAAAAGACGGTTCACTCTAAACTGCATTAAAAATGTTATTAAAATGTTTAAATGAATACATATAAATATGACTTTTTGTCTTTTTTATGACCAGAAATTCCTCTCAAGCATCATAGATAGACATCGCATTTGGATTGGTTTGAGTGACAGAGATGATGAGGGCACCTGGAAATGGATTGATGGAACTCCACTGACTGAAGCGTAAGACACACAACACTGTTCATACAACTATTGCTGCACCTAATATTATTATTATTTTTAATAAAACTCCCTCAATAATTATTACCAAAATCAGACTTAACTTTTGCTGCACTACACAGATAATTAAACTCATTTGGTCGGAAGATAAAAAATTCATAAAAATCATTTTTATTTTACTAGAAAAACTTAAAAGCTGCATTGTTAAATGTTTTGAATAATCACCTCCTAGGTACTGGGACCTTGATGAACCTAATAATGGTGGAGGAGATCATGGTGAAGAGGACTGTGTTGAAATTTTAGGTGGCAGGAACGCAGACGGAAACTGGAATGATGTGCTGTGTAATAACTCTCTGCAATGGATCTGTGAAAATCTGGCTTAATATTTCAAGGGTCAATGGTTCAATGATCATTTATTGTCATTATTAAACACAGGGATGCACAATGAAATTAAGTTGTAGCACATTTATAACACAATAAACACATGACAAACAAAACAAAGCAAAAACAGAAACAGCTGTACATTCCTGTTGTGAATTTATTGAATTTGCATCATAAGGAATGTAAACAGATAATATGGTCGACATCTTCACATTAAAAATTCAACATGAGGAGAAAACATTGTCCATCAACTGTGACTGTTTGAGCACCAAGCATCAAGATGTGAACACAGAGTCCACCTCCTCTGGTCCCACCAGAGTCCTGCTCTCTGTCCTGCTGTCCACCCGTCAAGTATTACATCTGTAAACATGTTATTATGATTATGCAAAAGGCTTTAAATGGTGTATGTGTGATATAAAGAGAGCATGTAAAGGGTTGGAGGTCAGTTATCAAGTTCTCAGTTTGATTGTTTTGTGTAAATGAACTGCTTTGTACCAGGAAAATGAACCACAGGAAGCTGTGGTCTTTATCTGTATACATGTGCTGATGACTGTCATATATAAAGAATTAAAGCTGCATATTATACTGAATAGATACTATAATGAAGCTTGACCCTGAAATGTGCTTATTATGGTAATAAAGACTTAAGCTGTTTTCTTCCACATTTAGAGGACTAGTCATTTATTCTCACATTCACCAATGCACCATACTAGTATGAACATCTCCTCAAAGTCCCCTAAACCTACTATATTACAGTCCACTTAACAAATTACATGTATACAGCATATTTATTTCTATGTTATTGAAAATGACTTCAGTACTTGACCATTTAAGGAATTGTTCTCAAACTGTTCCTGTTTGTGAGAGAAGATTTTCATCAAGCAGGGTGTGTTCATCACTTGTTACTTCCTCTAAAGTTAAACTTCAGAGAAAACTATTGAGACCAACAAGACTGGGTTTAGACATTTACATGTGTCCCTTAGTGGCAACATTCTGTAGTTTTTTTCTTGTAAATTCACAGCATAAAATGCGTTGCATCAATAGAAATAGTAGAAATAGCATAAACTCATGTATATGAGCAATATCATGTACAGTATCAGCATAACATCAACACACTGCAATCATCTGAAATAACATTTATCTTAATTACTTGTTCTCGATCAACATTGACCCATGGCAGCACCGGGATCCTGGATAGTGTTAGTAATATTTTTATAGTATTATTTTTATTTTATGTTATTATCAAAACGCTTAGAGGTCCCGAGACTTAATGCACATCTGCTTAGCGGCCATAAGTCTTAAGTGCTCTGCTCAGCGACCCCAAAACTTATTAATCTTTTCATTTTCTCATAATTTTTTTATTTTTTATTTTAAAACTTTCCTCATCAAAAATATACTGCTTGAGATTTAACATATTAACGTTATTTAGTGCTGTTTTTATTCTCACCGTACGATGCCTAGTTTGACCGTGGACACGTCAGTTGATGTCCCGGATGTTTAGGGACGACCCCAAATGGTCCCAAATGATTCCAAAAAGGCCAAATTATGCAAAAGACAGCGGCACTTTGCGGTTGTGAAAGGAAATATCAAAAATGGAACAGGGTCAACTGTCCCAAATGTGCCACTGACTTTTGGACCTGTTTTCCCATGTCATTTATTTTCCATGAAAAACAGTGGACAACAGATGACAGTCTTTAAGAATCAGTTGGTTTTAGGGTCTGCAGACTTTCTGCTTAATGTGCTTATTCAAGTCATCAACGGGAAGGTTTCATGCCATTTCCAAGCAGTTTCAGCCATGTTCTGAGAAGTTATGGCCATTTGAAGGAGGGGGATTATTGGCCTACATGACCGGCCCATACAAATGTAGTTGAAATGGCCATTTTTGGGGATATTAGGGAACGGTCCTTTTTTGAAAGGTTACTCCAGATTCAGTACTTGGGTCCTATAAAAACACATTAAATTGGCCTATGGTGGACACAAGAGGACACTCTTCAAGGTTCAAGTAGTTTCAAGTCATTAGCATGCTGTTAACCCCAGCATGCTGTTAACCCCTAACGAGGTCCTCAACCTTGTTACATCTAACCGCCCCACCACGTGCTCCCTTGACCCGATCCCTTCCCCTCTTCTTCAGTCTATTGCGACTGAACTCCTTCCTTTCCTCACCCACCTCATCAACACATCTCTTGTTTCAGGATGCTTTCCCACGGCCTTCAAGACTGCCAGAGTCACCCCCCTTCTGAAGAAACCATCACTTGACCCCTCTGATGTCAAGAACTTCAGACCGGTTTCTCTTCTACCCTTTCTATCCAAAACACTTGAACGTGCTGTCTTTAACCAACTGTCTTCCTATCTCCACCAAAACAGCCTTTTGGACCCCCACCAGTCCGGGTTCAAAGTGGGTCACTCGACAGAGACGGCCCTCCTTGCGGTGACAGAGTCGCTTCACGCCGCAAGAGCTAACTCTCTCTCCTCTGTCCTGATTCTCCTGGATTTGTCTGCGGCGTTTGACACTGTGAACCATCAAATCCTCCTCTCATCCCTCGAGGGGATGGGCGTCTCAGGATCTGCACTCTCCCTGTTTGCATCCTACCTGACGGGTCGATCCTACCAGGTGACCTGGAGGGGGGCCGTGTCGGAACCACGCATGCTGACTACGGGGGTTCCGCAAGGGTCAGTCCTGGGCCCCCTTCTCTTCTCGCTCTACACAACATCTCTGGGTTCTGTTATTCGCTCGCATGACTTCTCCTACCATTGTTATGCCGATGACACCCAGCTGGTCTTGTCATTTCCCCCCAGTGACACCCAAGTGGAGACGCGCATTGCTGCGTGTTTGGCCGACATCTCGAAGTGGATGACGACACACCACCTCAAGCTCAACCTAGACAAAACTGAGCTCCTGTTCCTCCCGGGGAAGGGTTGCCCGCACCGGGACCTGTCCATCACCATTGATGATACCGTGGTGACGCCAACTCGGACCGCGAGGAACCTGGGTGTGACCCTGGATGACCAACTGTCATTCTCGGCAAACATTTCATCCGTTACACGCTCCTGCAGATTCCTGCTCTACAACATCAGGAGGATTCGTCCCTTCCTGACTGACGAGACAGTGCAGGTTCTCATCCAGGCTCTTGTCATCTCCCGCCTGGACTACTGCAACTCTCTACTCGCCGGAGCCCCGGCGTCAGCCATCAGACCTCTGGAGCTTGTCCAGAAAGCTGCAGCTCGCCTGATGTTCAATCGCCCCAAGTTCTCCCACACAACTTCCTTTCTCCGTTCTCTACACTGGCTACCTGTAAGAGCTCGCATCCAGTTTAAGACTCTGGTGCTAGCCTACAGGGCAGTGAAAGGAACAGCTCCTTCCTATCTCCAGGCCACGGTCAAGCCTTACACCCCCGCCCGACCACTTCGCTCTGCTGCCTCGGGGCGATCGGTCGCCTTGTCGCTCAGAGGTCCTGGCGGCCGATCGACCCGGTCACGGCTGTTTTCTGTCCTGGCCCCACAGTGGTGGAATGAACTTCCCACTGACGTTAGGACAGCGGAGTCGCTGCCCATCTTTCGGCGCAGGCTGAAAACCCACCTCTTCAGGAAGTGCTACCCTAAGCCTTCCACTTAGCGCTTATTGTTTTCATACTAGCTTGTTGCACTTATTGTATTCGTATTACTTATAGCACTAACTGTTTTTCTTGTTTCTGCACTGTACTTTGGCTCTGAGTTATGCTCTGCTTCATGCTCTTAGATGCTTGTTTGGAAAAGGAAATGTACTTCTGGTGACTAGTAGTTCTTTTGATTACCAATGTTGAATGCACTTATTGTAAGTCGCTTTGGATAAAAGCGTCTGCTAAATGACTGTAATGTAATGTAATGTAATGTTAAAAGAAGATAGCTTTCCAGAGTGTCTGCAGACTTGCTGATTAAGGTGCTGATTCAAGTATTCAAATTGAATGTTTCATGTAATTTCCAAGCATTTTCAACCATGTCCTGAGAAGTTATGACTGTTTGAAGGAGGGACTTTTGGGGTATTATTTTCCATTCAATTTATCCTATCAATTTCCCCATTCAAATGTAGTCCAAGTCTCCCTCCTCCCGCGCAGGCATGCTAAGTGCTAGAGAGTGCCATCCAACATGATTGTGCCCCATTTGGGCGTGACTACAACATATTAAAAAAACAGGGCTCTGACACGTTTAGAAATAAAAGTTGCTCCAATCTGACCAACTTCTTCACAGGGTGTCTGCCTTATCAACCTTGACACCATGCTGTTCTCTGAGTTTCATACAAGCACTTTTTTTTCAAGAATATTTAGAGGGATTTTGGTCATGTGACCTTGTTATAGGCCCCGTACACAAAGTCTGTCAAAAATCTGGGGTCTGTGGGACCAATTTTTGACAGATTATGGCCATTTTTACATCTCAAAAAATTCCAAAATATAAGGGAATATGGCTCCAATTTTGCCCTTTGGGCCTGTTTTTGGGGACCTTGACTTGCAGCCAAGAGCACCAAAGTATAAGTATTTAATGTTCACAAGCCGCTCTTTGAAGAGGTAAAGGTTCCAAATCTCTACTTTGATTTAAAGTAAAAAAATTAAGAGAATAGCCATTTGGGGAGATTTGGGCCGGTCAGGATCATTTCTGTTGGGTGCAATAAAAACACTTGTAAATTACTTGTTGTCATAAGATTGACATAGGGTGGACAACAGAGGACACTCTTCAAGGTTCAATTGGTTTCAACTCAGTAGCATGCTGTTAAAAGAAGATAGCTTCCCAGAGGGTGTAGAGACAGGGTTCTTGAGGAGCACGTTCAGGACCTCAGTAGGACCTCAGAAACGGCCATTTCGTGGATGTTTTGATCCGCGAAATGGCATTTTTGGAGTTATAAGGATTAGTTCCCTTATAACTCCCAAAAACGGCCATTTCTACAACATTTGTATGGGCCGACCATGTAGTCCAATAATCCCAACCGATATGACCCATTTGTTCCCATCTGTCCCAAGCCATATCTCCAGTGTGCTCTATGCTAGGAGGCTGAAACTTATGAGGGGTGTTGAGAGATCGTAGAAAAAGTATGAAAGCATAACAGTATAACCATTATAACTTGTAACTTTTTTATTCAAAGTGTAATCAATATAACTTATAAACCTTTTTTAATTTTGTTTGAAGTAATTAAACCTATAACTTGTTTTACTTTTTGATAGATGTGATGAACCTTATAAACTGTATATGTGTCTTTAGTAGAATAGTCACTCTAAACTGTATGCTTCCTCTTGTAAACAGGATCAAACCAGTTATGTTCTGTGTTAGCTCTAAAAAAGGGGAGGACTCGTGTGTGAGTTACTCATTAGCTTGAAGGAGGTTCCAACCTGAGAACAGCATAAAAACAGCAGGGCAGCGCAGAAAAGAGAGAGGAAGGAGAGGAAGTACAGAGAGAGGGTCTGTATTATTCCTCATAGCAAAATCAGTGCGAACTGATAAAGAGGAAAACTCCGTATAGAAGGAGTGTTAGACTTATTACAGAAACTGTTTCATTGACTTGAAATTGTTGTATGTAATTGTTGTGCGAAAAACCTAAATAAAAAAACGGCCTTACATTTTGTAAGAGACTGAAACCAAACAACGTATTCTGGTTCTTTAAAACAATTTAAACCTCTTTCCCTGTCCGTTAACCGTGCGATCCAGACGTGACGACAGAAGCTACCATACGGTGCTTAAGGTAAGTACCATGGGTGAAAACTGTGCAGTGTTAGTCATAAAATAGTGAGAATGTTCACAATAGGCAATAGTAAAGTACAGACGAAGTACATAACTATTATATACAGGGTGCTAGAGTTGCATCCCATTGAGAACGCCAAGGGCATTTGCCGTAAAAGAATTTCAAGAAGACAATTAATCCGAAATCCTAATAATAGCGACGGGGTGAGATAAAAGGCCGAAGGTTTTGTTCCAGCACCTCAAAAAGGAACGTATATCCTTGCAGGTGGGACAGCCGACGGAGTGACCACCGTGTTGGGTGCGAACGACTTCCCCGCCTAGAAACGGGGCAGGCGCCGCTCACGCTTCAGGGGTATAACTGGGAACAGCCTACCAAGTGAGTAAAGTTTCAAGCAAATCGGATGACTTTGAATTTTCAGGCAAATCAGGCAAATCCATGCTTCGGGCTTATTTGCCTGATAATAAAAAAAAATGCACTTTCTCCAATCCTTTTCATTTTCATACCGGTGGATCTACACTTTGAGAAGATAGTACAGTCCATTTCAGCCTCCTAGCCCAAAGGGTTGTGGAGATCTTTCAGGTCAAACTTTGGCCCATTTGGCAGAAGTATCCCCGTTTGGCCCTAAATAATCATAGCACCTAATACCAAAAAGTTACTACAATCATTTATCAAAACAACTGCACAATGCTCAAGGCTAGGAGTCTGAAACTTACGAGGGGGCATTTCTGAGACATCCCTCTCAGTGTGCCGAGTTTCAAGCAAACAGATGAGTTGGAACAGTCCAAATATCAAGCAACTGTCATTTGGAACAAAAAGGGACATTTCACAACAATGACAACACCTACAAAACTGTCCCAGAAATGGCCGAAAAGTTCCCATTCCTCCCCACTGGATGGCACTTTTTGGGCCATTTGACACCCCCGAATGGCAGCTTTCGCTCCACAACTTTTCTGGGATTTCCCAAATGGCCCTTTTGTTCCCAAATGGGATTCTGAAATGGCAGTTTTCGTCCTGAGACTCTGTGGGGAATTTCCCCCTGGTGTACAAAAGCAGAAAAGTGCCAATTGGGACAACACTTCCAAACTTTGGAAAATCGTTATTCGGCAATGACCGTCCGAACGGAGCGCCGCTTTCGTGCGTAGAACTTGGGCGAATATGATATGTTCCCTAGTGCTCTCTCGATTTTTAGCGGCACTCCTTGTGCCCTGTAGGATTAGTTGAAAATCAACATTTTTATCCTTACGGCCCAATGTAAATGTAGGCGAATATATCTCAGGTGTCTTAAGGGTGGTTAGAAATTTTGCTCTACTTGTTTATCTACATCAGACATGTCAAACTCAATCACAACAGGTGGACAGGAGAGGCAACAGCCCATAAAGCGGTTTTCCAACAAGTGATTGAGTTGAAAATGATTGTCAAATAATCCCAAAATGTCCACGAAGAGAAAAATTGATGCAGAGGGAAGAAAATGTAATGAAAGATGGGAAAGCGAATACATGTTTGTGCTTCAAGGACAAAAAATGATCTGTCTTCTGTGCTATGAGGCAGTGTTGGTGATGAAGGAATACAATTTATGTCGGCATTTTGACACCAAACACGGAGCTAAATTTAGCCTCCAAGAAAAACAAAATTGTCCAAGAATTAAAAGGCAGACTACAATCGCAGCAGAATATATTTATAAAAGCTACAGCCCAGTGCATGATTAAAGGTATGTGAGTAGGTGTGCTCCGACCAGATACAGACTTTTACAAATGTTAGTTTGTGAAGAAAGCGCTGGCTAAACGATGAGAACACTGACAAGCGCTTACTGATGTCTGAAGATAAAGAGTGGTGGAGGAAGTACTAATATTACACTTTCTTTGAAACTACGTCCTGCATTCACTGAAGTAAAAGCATTTATCTTAAGTATTATCAGCGAAATGTGCTCATTATTCATTGTGCAGTAAAATGTTCCCTGTCAGTGTTTTACTTATATATATATATATATATATATATATATATATATATAATTATTATTATTAATGTTAATGTGCATGATACATTTTACAGCTGTCGATGTTTAAGGTTGTGTTAAGAAATGTGTCACAAACACTCTAAATAGAGTAGAAGTATAAAGTTGCGTTAAATGGGAATAATCAAGTAAAGCACCTTGAATTTGTATATAAGTACAAGACTTCAGTAAATGCACTCGCTCACACAACGGTGGAAGTTTAATCTCATTATTTTTTTGGCTGCACAAAACATCGGAAAGAAAAACCAGATAAATACTGAGAGGACTTACTTCTCACGCATGTTGTTTGAAGATAAAAAACCTGCTAAACCACTTCTTGTCTTTCTCTTTAACACTTCTTTTTTTTTTTCTGAGACACTGCTTCTGTTTTTTTTCCTAAAAATACGATGAAGTGAAGAAGACCTTCCTGAAAATGATTCTGAAATGATGTCAACTTTTGTGTGTTTATGATCAGCAGTGGACAGCTTCCACATTTCAGGGAAGAAAAAGACAGATTTTATATTTTTTAGGTTGTTCACTTTATCAGGTTTCAACGTTTCATTTATTAAAGCTTGACATTACAGGTGAAGCAACTTAAAAACAGTTTTTAAGTTCTGTGTTCTATCTGTGTGTAATCATGAACAGAAATAAAATATTTTAAAATCTTCCTCAAGTGTTCTGTTATATATATATTCCTCAAGTGTTCTGTTATATATATATATATATATATACGTACGTATATATATGTATATAAATACGTATATATATACATATACGTATATATATATGTATATATATATATAAATGTATACATATATATATATATATATTTATATATATATGTATATATAAATGTATATGTATATATATATATATATATATATTTATATATATATGTATAAATAAATGTATATATATATATATGTATGTATGTATATGTATATATATACATATATATGTCTCTGTTCACACATTTCTGTGTTTGGTTTTTTTGTAGATTTATGTAAATTTTTTGTCTTTATTTCATACTTTCTTTGAAATGTATTAAATTGAACAGAATAGAAGAATAGCAGACACGTATGAATAGATATGATAATATTGTTGCAGAGGATTGTCATGAGTACTCCTTTTAGCAGCTCTGTAACTTGTGACTTCCTCAAAAGTGAATACATTCAGAAGTTGAAACCAGCAACACGTTCATCATTTAACAGCTGGCCGTCTTTATGAGCGATGGAGGAAATCTATCTCAACGTTGAATATGAAAAATCTCAAGTTTCCTCAAGACCTTCAAGAAGTCACACAGGTGAGAATGATCAGTGTGTACTTCATCCTCTGATCACTGTTTGTGTACTTTACTGTATTTACTCTGTGTTCAGGTCCCAGGAGATCAGAGAGCAGATCTCATGGAGCTGTTGTTCTCTCTCTGGGGCTGCTGAGTGTCTTCCTGCTGGCTGGACTTATCGGCCTCTTTGTCCACTGTGAGTCTGATCTTCATCCAAGTTTTATCTGCTCTGAAAGATGTTTTACCTAAATGTCTATCAGCCATTTCATCTGTGACGCTTTTCTTTTCTTGACTTTTGTAATTTTTGTAACACTTACTTCTTGGGGTAATGGTTTTGTATATATTTGTTATGAATATGAATTTCTCCACCCTACAGCATCATGTAGATAAACTTCTCTGGTCGATGAAGAGCATGATTTCAGGTTGCTGGTTGTCATGCCAACATTTGCTCAGTATCTTCATATTTGCTGGGAAAATATGTTTTTGTAAAAATACTACAACAGTGTTTAGATTTGTCATATCGTTATCTTTCAAGACAATTATTTCTTGCATTTCATATTTTCTGAAATGTTATGTTTAAATATGCAAATGAGGCACTGTCTATTTTTATTCCAGACCATAACTCAGTGGGTGGATCAGCTGCAGATCTGTCCACTATCAAAGCCAACCTGACTGAGCGTCTCCAGGCCAGTGAAGACAAGCTGTCCTCTGTGTCTGAAGAGAGAGACCTGCTGAACACCAACCTCACTAATCTGATCGAAGAGATGGACAGACTTCATTGTTGGTGCAAACAGAGTGAGTGCTTGTCTCTGTAAACTATATTTACAGTCTGTGTGCCCTGTCCAAATAAACATGAATGTATTTATGTACAATTCACCTTTTCCAAGTGTTGGTAGCATCTATCTTATAGCTAAAAGTCAGAGTTTTAGTTTTAAATGTTATGTTTTAAATGTGGCTTCTGCCTCTTCACTTCAACTGTTCCCTAAAAAGTCTTAATTTTGAAAGACTTTCTCGTCCTTTAATGATTCTGATCAACTTAAGAACAAGTTGTACATGTGATAAACATTCAGTGCAATATTGAAGTCGTAGAAAGAGTTAGGACCATAAAAGTGTTTACTTCTGACCCCTCCTTATTGTATATATAATATTGATATGTTTATTTTGTTATTGTCATTAATATTTTTGTTTTGTTATTGCAACATCATATTGGTTATTCTTGTTTGGTTTTCTTATTATTTGTTACATGTACATCTAAATACAAACTTTTTAGGCAGAGGAAGGAAAGTTTCAAGTTATTTATTGTTATAAGCACAACAACTAGTGATGCGCTCCACAGCTCAAGAGTTCAGCGGTCTCTGCAGGAAGTCAGCAAAAACCCACAACTTCATTTTAAGGACGTGGGTCTTGTCTGATCTTTATTGGTTTTTGTTTGCATCATTTTTCCAGAGAAAACGTGTCCTGAAGGATGGAGGATGTTCAATCGTTCCTGTTATCTTCTCTCTACACGGTCTGATTCCTGGGAAACGGGCAGAAAGGACTGCAGAGACAAAGGAACAGATCTGGTGATCATAGACTCGCTTGAAGAACAGGTAGTGTGAAAATCTATATATATTTAGTTTTTCCAGGTGACAACCTCTGGGTCTGACAAGTGAAGTCAAAGCTTCATGTGTTAAAGTTGCATTCTCTCTAGTGTCCATCAGGGGGCGACTCCTCTGGTTGTATAGAAGTCTAGTCTAAAATGACTCTACTTCTCTCTTGAGAAGTAGAGTGCATTCAACATTGGTAATCAAAAGAACTACTCGTCACCAGAAGCCATAAGTACATTTCCTTTTCCAAACAAGCATCTAAGAGCATGAAGCAGAGCTTAAATAACTCAGAGCCAAAGTACAGTGCAGAAACAAAGAAAAACAGTTTGTGCAAAAAAAGTAATACGAAAAAGTAATACGAATACAATAAGAGCAACAAGCTAGTATGAAAACAATAAGCGCTAAGTGGAAGGCTCAGGGTAGCACTTCCTGGAGAGGTGGGTTTTCAGCCTGCGCCGAAAGATGGGCAGTGACTCCGCTGTCCTGACGTCAGTGGGAAGTTCATTCCACCAGTGTGGGGCCAGGACAGAAAACAGCCGTGACCGGGTCGATCGGCCGCCAGGACCTCTGAGCGACGGGGCAACCGATCGCCCCGAGGCAGCAGAGCGAAGTGATCGGGCGGGGGTGTAGGGCTTGACCATGGCCTGGAGATAGGAAGGAGCTGTTCCTTTCACTGCCCTGTAGGCTAGCACCAGAGTCTTAAACTGGATGCGAGCTCTTACAGGTAGCCAGAGTAGAGAACGGAGAAAGGAAGTTGTGTGGGAGAACTTGGGGCGATTGAACACCAGGCAAGCTGCAGCTTTCTGGACAAGCTCCAGAGGTCTGATGGCCGTCGCCGGGGCTCCGGCGAGTAGAGAGTTGCAGTAGTCCAGGCGGGAGATGACAAGAGCCTGGATGAGAACCTGCGCCATCTCGTCAGTGAGGAATGGACGAATCCTCCTGATGTTGTAGAGCAGGAATCTGCAGGAGCGTGTAACGGATGAAATGTTTGCTGAGAATGACAGTTGGTCATCCAGGGTCACACCCAGGTTCCTCGCAGTCCGAGTGGGCGTCACCACGGTATCATCAATGGTGATGGACAGGTCCCGGTGCGGGCAACCATTCCCCAGGAGGAACAGTAGCTCGGTTTTGTCCAGGTTAAGCTTGAGATGGTGTGTCGTCATCCACTTTGAGATGTCAGCCAAACACGCAGCGATGCGTGTCTTCACTTGGGTGTCACCGGGGGGGGAATGACAAGACCAGCTGGGTGTCATCGGCATAACAATGGTAGGTGAAGTCATGCGAGCGAATAACAGAACCCAGAGATGTTGTGTAGAGCGAGAAGAGAAGGGGGCCCAGGACTGACCCTTGCGGAAACCCCGTAGTCAGCATGCGTGGTTCCGACACGGCCCCCATCCAGGTCACCTGGTAGGATCGACCCGTCAGGTAGGATGCAAACAGGGAGAGTGCAGATCCTGAGATGCCCATTCCCTCAAGGGTGGAGAGGAGGATCTGATGGTTCACAGTGTCAAACGCTGCAGACAGGTCCAGGAGAATCAGGACAGAGGAGAGAGAGTTAGCTCTCGCGGCATGAAGCGACTCTGTCACCGCAAGGAGGGCCGTCTCTGTTGAGTGACCCACTTTGAACCCGGACTGGTGGGGGTCCAAAAGACTGTTCTGGTGGAGATAGGAAGACAGTTGGTTAAAGACAGCACATTCAAGTGTTTTGGATTGAAAGGGTAGAAGAGAAACCGGTCTGAAGTTCTTGACATCGGAGGGGTCAAGTGATGGTTTCTTCAGAAGGGGGGTGACTCTGGCAGTCTTGAAGGCCGTGGGAAAGCATCCTGAAACCAGAGATGTGTTGATGAGGTGGGTGAGGAAAGGAAGGAGTTCAGTCGCAATAGACTGAAGAAGAGGGGAAGGGATCGGGTCAAGGGAGCACGTGGTGGGGCGATTAGATGTAACAAGGTTGAGGACCTTGTTAGGGGAGAGAGGAGCCAGATAGGGTAAGATGGGGCATGGAGATGGGAGGGAGAGCTGTGGGGGCAGGGCTGGACAGGGTGGACAGGGAGAGAGGGGCTGAGAGAAGGAGGATCTGATATCGTGAAGTGAAAGTTTCAAATAGTTTTTTAGGATTGGAAGCAGAGGTTAGGATTTTAGAGCGAAAGAACGCAGCTTTAGCAGTAGATAGAGAGGAGGACAAAGTGGAAGGAAGAGCTTGGAAGTTAAGAAGGTCCTCCGGGAGTTTGCCTTTTCTCCATTTACGCTCAGCCTCTCTTAAGCTCCGTCTATCAGTACGCACTGAGTCCGACAGCCATGGGGCAGGTGGAGTTGGCCGTGCAGGCCTGGAGGTGAAGGGACAGAGTTTGTCCAAAGAAGAAGTAAGGGTGGAGAGGAGAAGATCAGTAGCAGTGTCAGGGGATAGGAGAGAGAAGGATTCAGGGTCAGGGAGAGTGGAGGTGACAGAAGAGGAAAGATCAGCAGGGGAGAGGGAGCGGAGATGACTACGGGTAGAAACCATGTGGGTAGGTGGAGGAAGTGATTGGGGAGAGGATAGGGAGAGGGAGTAGGACATGAAATAGTGGTCAGAGAGCTGGAGGGGAGTGACAGAGAGGTTAGCAGTAGAACAGTGCCTAGTGAAGATAAGATCCAGCTGGTTGCCGGCCTTGTGGGTAGGAGGAGAAGAGGAGTGGTAAAGGTCAAAGGAGGAGAGGAAGGAAAGAAGAGGTTCAAACTTATCGGTCTGGATGTTGAAGTCACCGAGCAGGATGAGTGTCGAGCCATCGTCGTGGAAGTGCGAGACTAATGTGTCGAGCTCCTCCAGGAACTCACCAAGAGGCCCTGGTGGGCGATACACAACAGCAATGGTGAGCTTGACTGGATAAGTGTCAGTAACGGCATGAAATTCGAAAGAGGACGGGGAGAACTGAGGAACAGAGACAAGAGAGTATTTCCATTTTGGGGAAATTAGCAGGCCAGTACCACCACCCCGCCTCGCAGCTCTGGGAGTGTGAGAGAAAGAGTACACATCTGACAGAGCTGCGGGTGTGGTGGTGTTTTCTGGTGTGATCCAGGTCTCAGTTAGAGCAAGAAAGTTAAGGGAGAGCAAGGAAGCGTAACCTGAGATGAACTCAGCTTTCGGCACTGCCGACTGGCAATTCCAGAGCCCCCCCGCCACCACTCGCTCGCCCCGAGCTGAGAGAGTAGGATAGATGAGGTTAGTGGGGTCACGGCTCCTGAAAGCTGCCCAATGTCTACGTGACCGCCGGGCAGAGGAACGGACAGAGATAGGATGCAAACACATGGTAGTACACGCTCGAGAAGTCTTAGCTTGACGAAGTCGGGCTTGGAAAAGTCGCCCTGTTGCCTTTGTTTGCCCTAGCCTATTCATATACTCCACTACACTTTTGAGGCAAATATTGTACTTACAAAAAAAACTGCATTTACTTCAAAGCTTTACTTACTTTAAGATTCTGATTATTAATACACATTTGTATCAACAAATAAACTATCATGTAGTACAATAATAATAATAATAATAATAATAATGATAATGATAATCGTTTATACTGTTTTATGTTTGAATGGGCCATTCTACACAATGAGTACTTTTACTTTAGTTTTAAGTATATTTTGATACTTTAATACTTAAATACAATTCTGAATGGAGTACTTTTACTTAGTAGTGTAGTATTTCTACTTTTATTTGAGTAAAGATATGAGTACATCTTCCACCACTGACCACGCCTGCTCCTTTTTCACCACGCTGCACTTTAATGTTTTTATTGTTCATATACTTTTTATTCTGGAACATATTTTTTGTTTATATTTCATGGGTATTCTTGCCCTCCCAGCTTTTCTTCTTCTCTTTTACTCTGCTTGTATTCTGTATATTAATCTATACAGATGTGGACATAACATTCTGATATATTATTTACTGTATATCAGCTATAATGATTACATTATAATAACAGGGCATATCTTTGAGCTAGTATGATTTATAAGTGAAATCTTATCAGAGTGTTCGGATGGATCACTCTAAACTGCATTAATAATATGTTTAAAAATTAAATAATAGAAAAATTTATAAAAAAATATATATATATATATATATATATATATATATATATATATATTTAAATACAGACTTTGTGTCCTTTTTACCTTGAACAGAAATTCATCTTAAGCATCGTCACACATCGCTCTTGGATTGGTTTGAGTGACAGAGATGATGAGGGCTCCTGGAAATGGGTTGATGGAACTCCACTGACTGAAGCGTAAGATACACAACAATGTTCATACAACTATTGCTGTAACTACTATTATTATTATTGGTAGTAAAACTCTCAATAATTATTAACAAAATCAGACTTAGCTGAAACATTTTTTTGCAAGTGTTGCTGCACTACACAGAGAATTAAAGTCATTTTGTCAGAAGATATAAAACCTTCATTTATATTTTACTCAACAAACTTAAAAGCTGCATTATTAATTGTTTTAAATAATCATCTCCTAGGTACTGGAACCTCAATGAACCTAATAATGGTGGAGGAGATCCACAGTTTGGTGAAGAGGACTGTGTTGAAATTTTAGTTGACAGGAAGACAGAAGGAAACTGGAATGATGTGCGGTGTGGTTACTCTCGGAAGTGGATCTGTGAAAATCTGGCTTAATATTTCAAGGTTCAAGGAGCATTTATTGTCATTATTAAACACAGGGATGCGCAATGAAATGAAGTTGTAGCACATTTATAACACAACAAACACATGACAAACACAGCAAAGCAAAAAACAGCTGTACATTCCTATAGTGCATTTATTGAATTTGCATCATAAGGACTGTAAACAGATAATATGGCCGACACCTTCACATAAAAAATTCAACATGAGGAGAAAACATTGTCCATCAACTGTGACTGTTTGAGCACCAAGCATCAAGATGTGAACACAGAGTCCATCTCCTCTGGTCCCACCAGAGTCCTGCTCTCTGTCCTGCTGTCCACCCGTCAAGTATTACATCTGTAAACATGTTATTATGATTATGCAAAAGGCTTTAAATGGTGTATGTGTGATATAAAGAGAGCATGTAAAGGGTTGGAGGTCAGTTATCAAGTTCTCAGTATGATTGTTTTGTGTAAATCAACTGCTTTGTACCAGAAAAATGAACCACGGGAAGCTGTGGTCTTTATCTGTATACATGTGCTGATGACTGTCATATATAAAGAATTAAAGCTGCACATTATACTGAATAGATACTATAATGAAGCTTGACCCTGAAATGTGCTTATTAGGGTAATAAAGTTGACTTAAGCTGTTTTCTTCCACATTTACAGGACTAGTCATTTATTCTCACATTCACCAATGCACCATACTAGTATGAACATCTCCTCAAAGTCCCCTAAACCTACTATATTACAGTCCACTTAACAAATAACATGTATACAGCATATTTATTTCTATGCAATTGAAAATGACTTCAGTACTTGAACATTTAAGGAATTGTTCTCAAACTGTTCCTGTTTGTGAAAGAAGATTTTCATCAAGCAGGGTGTGTTCATCACTTGTTACTTACACTAAAGTTAAACTTCAGAGAAAACTATTGAGACCAACAAGACTGGGTTTAGACATTTACATGTGTCCCTTAGTGGCAACATTCTGTAGTTTTTTTCTTATAAATGTATGACTTTATAATCTCAGAGAATATTCAATGTTTTTTTGCCCCCAAAACAATCTTGATTATTTTCTCTGCTTTACTTTGCCGTCACACGGCCCTTTCTGTCGAGGAACTGAAGCCTTTTTATCTCTCTCCTCAAAGCCACTGAACTCCACTGACAGAAACAGTCATTTTATGTCACAGAAGTGTGACGTTCTGATCCAGAAGAATCGTAGCGTCCACAGCGGTACATGGCTTTGCTTCCTTGCAGCTACTCCTGTCTGCTCCAAACTGGGAGCATGCAGACCGCCATCTACTGTAGGAAGTACACTGACTTCAGATTAGGATATATGTATATATATATATATATTATATATGTATGTATGTATGTATGTATGCATGCATGTATGTATGTATGTATGTGTATATGTCTATATATATGTATATATATGTGTATATATGTATATATCTGTGTGTATGTATGTATATATATATATGTGTGTATATATATATATATATATATATATATTTATATATATATGTATATATGTCTCTGTTCACACATTTCTGTGTTTTGTTTTTTGTAGATTTATGTAAATTTTTTGTCTTTATTTCACACTTTCTTTGAAATGTATTAAATTGAACAGAATAGAAGCATAGCAGACACGTATGATAATATTGTTGCAGAGGATTGTCATGAGTACTCCTTTTAGCACCTCTGTAACTTGTGACTTCCTCAAAAGTGAATACATTTAGAAGTTGAAACCAGCAACACGTTCATCATTTAACAGCTGGCCGTCTTTATGAGCGATGGAGGAAATCTATCTCAACGTTGAATATGAAAAATCTCAAGTTTCCTCAAGACCTTCAAGAAGTCACACAGGTGAGAATGATCAGTGTGTACTTCATCCTCTGATCACTGTTTGTGTACTTTACTGTATTTACTCTGTGATCAGGTCCCAGGAGCTCAGAGAGCAGATCTCATGGAGCTGTTGTTCTCTCTCTGGGGCTGCTGAGTGTCTTCCTGCTGGCTGGACTCATCGGCCTCGGTGTCCACTGTGAGTCTGATCTTCATCCAAGTTTAAATTTGAGATTTTCAAGTAGTGTTAATCTGCTCTGAAAGATGTTTTACCTAAATGTCTATCTGTCATCCTGGCTCCTCTGTGACGCTTTTCTTTTCTTGACTTTTGTAATTTTTTTCCTTTTGCTTGTTGTTCTTGAAGCACTTTAAGATTAAACTGAAATTAAACACTTACTTCTTGGGGTAATGATTTTGTAGATACATTTGTTATGAATATGAATTTCTCCACCCTACAGCATCATGTAGATAAACTTCTCTGGTCGTTAAAGAGCATCGTCTTTCGCCAACTTTTAAATTCGACCTAAACCATGTTTGAATTCAGGTTGCTGGTTGTCATGTCAACATTTGCTCATTATCTTTATATTAGCTGGGAAAAGATGATGGGATGTTCTTGTAAATATACCACAACAGTGTTTGGATTTATCATATCTTCATACGTTTATATCTTTATGACTCTGTGATCAGCTGCAGATCTGTCCACTATCAAAGCCAACCTGACTGAGCGTCTCCGGGTCAATGAAGACAAGCTGTCCTCTGTGTCTGAAGAGAGAGACCTGCTGAACGCCAACCTCACTAATCTGACTGAAGAGATGGACAGACTTCAGCGTTTGTCCCAACAGAGTGAGTGCTTGTCAGTGCGGGTTCTGCTGAGTCATGTACCTTTAATATATGACAATGTTATATCAGCTCTGTGAACTATATTTACAGTCTGTTTGGCCTGTCCAAATAACTATAGCTAAACTATAGCTAAAAGCCAGAGTTTTAGTTTTAAATGTGGCTTCTGTCTCTTCACTTCAACTGTTCCTTAAAAACATAGAAAAAATTCTAAATTTGAAAGAGTTTCACTTCAGTTCAATTCAGTGCAATATTGAAGTTACAGAAAGGGGTAGGACCAAATAAGTTTTACTTCTGTCTTCTCCTTTTTGGATGCATACTATTTATTTATTGATTTTGTTTCCCATTATTTTTCACGTTCTGTTAATCTCAACTTCTTTTTCAGATTACGCTATTATCACTTCCCAGGATTCTTTTGAAATATGTAATTAGGTTATTTAGAATTAGTTGCATAGTTGCCCTTCAAATAAGGCAGAGGGAGGAGTTATTTATTGTTATGTGCACAACAACTATAGAGAAGCAGTCGTGAAACAAAATCTTGTGCAACAATGCTCTTTTAATATAAAAAGAAAATTATGCAAGGAAAAGTGAGAATCTAAGAGATAAAAGAGGGCAAAAGTTTTAATAAAGGGATAAAATAAACTTTAATGTAACAAGGTATTTAGTTCATTTCTCTGTGTAATGAGAATTAATGAATCTTATATACAGAGATGTAGAACAGTAAGTTAAAATAAAGTGATGTGTGTCGTAGTGATGCACTCCACAGCTCAAGAGTTCAGCGGTCTCTGCAGGAAGCCAACAAAAACACACAACTTCTTCATTTTAAGGACGTGGGTCTTGTCTGACCTTTATTGTTTTATGTTTGCATCATTTTTACAGAGAAAACGTGTCCCACAGGATGGAAGATGTTCCGTTGTTCCTGTTATCTTCTCTCTACACGGTCTGATTCCTGGGAAAAGAGCAGAAAGGACTGCAGAGACAAAGGAGCAGATCTGGTGATCATAGACTCGCTTGAAGAACAGGTAGTGTGAAAATCTATATATATTTATATTTAGTTTTTCCAGGTGACAACCTCTGGGTTTGATAAGTGAAATCATGTCTTAAACCTGCATTCTCTCTAGTGTCCACCAGGGGGCGACTCCTCTGGTTGTATAGAAGTCTAGTCTAAAATGACTCTACTTCTCTCTTGATTTATTCCCTCAGTAAACATTGTAAACATGAGTTTATGGTCTCAATCTCTAGTTTACAGTCTTCTTCAATACAGCATGATGTTCATTTAGTACATTATGGAACATTTAGAGTCAAACAGACCATAAAGCAGGGGATGATTTAGGGGCGGGGCTACACAGTGATTGATAGGTCTCTACAATGGCATTTTCCGGTCTGGGAGTCGTTCGTGTTTCCATCTTAAAGTTGAACTTCAGTTCATGAAAGTTAATTGTTTGATTGCCTAAAAGTTTCTTGTTTAGTGTTCGGTTGTACTTAGCTCCACCCTCTTGTGTCACTTCTGGTTTAAAAAAAAAACCCAAGATTCATAACATCAGTCCACAAACCAATGGTTGACTTCACAGTGACCACGTCCACTTCTTACAGTCTATGGTGATTACGAATCAGGGGAATAAATATAGAGGATGTTGTATATTGTAGAGATTGTAAAGCCTTCTGAGACTAATTTAAGTATTTCCATGTTATGCTACTTTATTCATATACTCACTTAGTACATTGTACTTACAACAAAACAACAAATACTGCATTGATTTTTAAACTTTGGTTACTTTGCAGATTCTAATGATTGATACAAATTGTAATAAACAAATAAGCTATGATGTAATATAACTGTACTTTTACTTAAGTCATGTTTTTAATGCAGTAGTTTTACTTGTAACTGGAGTATTTCTAAACGGTTGCATTTCTACTCTTCAGTAAGCAACGAGCTGAGTTTTTTTATTTATAGTTCATGTTCTTTTTTATCTCTTTTAATTTCATGAGTATTCATGCCTTTCCAGCTTTCCTTATGAATTTTAGCTCTGTTTGTAAACTGTATATTAGTCGATACAGATAATATCACATCTTTTTGTGCTAGTACAATTATTAAGTGAACTCTTATCAGATAGTTCAAATGAATCCCTCTAAACTGCATTAATAATATGTTTAAAAATGAAACAAATTCAGGCTTTCTGTCCGTTTTATCTTGAACAGAAATTCATCTCAAGCATCGTCACACATCGCACTTGGATTGGTTTGAATGACAGAGACAACGAGGGCACCTGGAAATGGATTGATGGAACTCCACTGACTGAAGCGTAAGACACACAACAAATGTTCATATTTGAAGATGGACACATATACAACTATTGCTGTGCCTACTATTATTATTATTTTTAGTAAAACTCTATAAAATTATTACCAAAATCAGACTCAACTGAAACATTTTTTTGCAGGTGTTGTTGTACTACACGGAGAATTAAACTCATGTAGTTGGAAAATATAAATCCACATGTTTTGTTCACTGGAAAGACTTTAAGCTGCATTAAATGTCCCTGTGAAAGTCCACCAGCTTAATTACGTCCTAGGTACTGGGGTGGTCCACCTGATAACGGTGGAGGAAATCAACGGTGGGGTGAAGAGGACTGTGTTGAAATTGTAGTTGGCCAAAAAGCAGAAAGAAACTGGAATGATCTGCGATGTGATGACTCTCTGCATTGGATCTGTGAAAATTTCCCTTAATATATAAGGTTCAAGGGTTCAATGAGCATTTATTGTCATTATTAAACACAAGGATGCACAATGAAATTCAGTTTCTCCTGACTCTGTATTTTTTTATTTTGATGTTGTTGTTTTTTTCCTACAATGGCCCTAATAGGTTGTCGCACATTTGTCTGTCTTGTTTAATTTTACTTTACATTTTGCTCCTATTAAAGAAACAGTTTGTAGGATATATTGTGATTTATTGGCAGAAATATAATATTAATAACTATGTTGTCATTCGTGTATAATTACCTGAAATAAAGAATTGTTGTGTTTTCGTTAGAATGAGTTCTTCATATCTACATAGGGAGCTTTGACTCTTCACGGAGTCCGCCATGTTTCACCGCCATGTTTCTACGCTAGCACAGAACGGACAAACCAAACACCGACTCTAAAGAGAGTCTTTCATGTTTTTACGTTACGTGAAGGCCACCGTAGATCTCTGACTCACTTGGAGAGAGAAGGGTGAGTGAAGGGATATTCAGTTGAATGGAACCTGCAACTTCACCACTAGACGGCACTAAATACTAGACACTGCTCCTTTAAAACACTTTTGTTTCCAATATTTTGAGAATTATACACAGAAAAAGAAACCAAATAGCCAAATCAACAAAATTGTTATTCAGTGTGGCTTTGTAGCACAAAGGCAAAACTGCCTGTGCCAAAGCACACTGTATATAATCCATCGATCCCCGGCTCCTGCCTCTACTAGTCTCATGTCAATGTGTCCTTGAGCAAGACACTTAACCCCAAAATTGCTCCCGTAGCTGCGTCTATGGTGTATAGATAGATACTCAATTGTAAGTCGCTTTGGATAAAAGCGTCTGCTAAATGACTGTAATGTAATGTACTGACGTAAGTAATGTAAGGACGGATGGTTTGCCGTGCTTCTCCTCACACAGCGTTGCCAACACCTGCGCAAAAAATACATCAAAACTTGTGGCCTGATCGGGAACGGTGTGCAATGACTTTTCTCAGAGATTCGCCCAGCGGTTTTCCTGAAAATCCCCAAAAACTGAGCAAAATTTCACCATTCACTTGAATAGGGTTTCGGCGTAAAGAGAGCTAAAAAAACATTTAACTTTGGGCCCATATTGACCAGCCATACATTAACGTAGAAAAATTATTAAAAGTTTAAAACGTAGACAAAACAATGCATTGAGCCAAATGGACATTTTGATAGCTAGCACAGTTTTTATTAAGTCAACGTTTAAGTTTCAGGAATATTTTGGGTCCGTTTCAGATTTTAGAATGGGTGTGTATTGCACGGAATGTTCAGCTCTAGAGTGAGGGCATAACTGTCAGAGTGGAGCGGAGTAGGACAAAATTCTGTGATTTTTCCAAACAAAATGCTCCAGCTCCCACAATTTTTACTCTTTATACACCATTTTTGGCCAAAAAGCTTGGAAATGTTGTGCTGGTCGCACACAGATGTCATTGGAGTCCAACAGACTTACACATTTGGCTCAAAGAGCCGCAGAGCGACATGAACTCCAACCAACTGCTCTATTAGACTCCATGTTAAATCTGACCACTAATTTCTCAAAGAAAGCGGACAATACCAGTTTTGTATATTGCTCTAGAGCTCACATGTTTAACACTACAAACATAAAAAACACATCAGCGAGTTCGACAGAGTCTTATCTTTCTCATGATGCCATATTTTGGCACTCAGACTCCTGCTTTTTGTTAAAAGGAGGCAGGAGTTTTGTTCAAAATCACTGTTTACTGTAACGTTTCTTAATCAGTCTCCCTCTAACACCAGGTGCGTCCTCCCTCTCTATATACACACACACACACACACACACACACACACATACACACACATGACTCGGAGATATTCAGTCAAAGGTATTGTTAGACCTCCCGTCTGTCTGTCTCTCTATCTGTCTCTGCCTGTCTGTCTCTCTGTCTGTCTGTCTGTCACTCTCTCTGTCTCTCTCTCTCTCTCTCTCTCTCTCTCTCTCTCTCTCTCTCTCTCTCTCTCTCTCTCTCTCTCTCTCTCTCTCTCTCTTCTCACACACACACACACACAAGAGCCTGTCATTTGATAACCTCTGTGTATGTGTGTCAAACGTTATGATTCTGTCTCCTCTCCCCCTCTCTCACCCACCCAGTCCCACCCTTTCAAAATAAAAGCCCCACAAATACAAGATTCAATCCAAGAGTATGAATCTAAAATGCAGAAACGAGAGAAGCAATATCTCAATCGAACCTCAACGATACTACCGGTAACATCAGCGTGTGTGTATATATTGCGACGTCTTCGGGCAGTAGAAGCCACACTGTCAAAATTTCCTGCGGAATTTTCTAGTTATTATTAAAGTATTACCAAAGATTGACTGTTTTGATATTGTGTAAACATAAAAGCCTGGAGAAGTATTGAGCTTCTCTCCACATCTGTGAGAATTTGACAGATATTCAAATGCATCTCACCCTAAAGAGTCACACTTTTCTTGTTCCCGCCTCTTGTCTCAGGTGGTCCCTCATTCAAAGGTTAGAGGTAAAAACAAACAAAAAGCTTTCTTTGTTATGATTCATTCAGTTCTCACTGATTTGTAAATATGAAAAGACAAGGAGGTCGTCTCCCTCCCACTGAAATCAATGAAAAAGTCACTTTTTAGATTTTTATAATTAACTAAAATCTCTTCAAACCAGATTTAGTTCCATCCCGTTACTGTTTTATTTCCCAACATGTTTCAAATTAAATACTAAATTCTAAAAAAAAAATTAAATTTTGTTTCTATAAAAGTAATCACATTTAAAATAAACTGGTTCAGACAGCAGCTCCTCGATGTGCGTGAAATCACTTTGTTTTTCCTTTGCATTGCACCTCGGTGATGTTCAACTCAGCTGACCGGTTTGTCTTTGTGAGCCGACGTCTGCATGACTTCACAGATTAAAGAGGCCAAGCAGGAGCCCAAAGGAGAAAACACATGATGTCAGACATCTACAGATGTTAGATATTAGATATAAAACCTCGACAAAGACTTCTTCAAATCTAATCCCAGAGGCAGATCATTATCGTCACATTCTGTAGATATTTCTCTTGCATCTAATAGTAGTAAGTGTTTGACTTCAGACAATATAAACATAAAAGGAGGTGATTTGCTTTTATTGACTGGGTTCTGTGGTGGAACCCGCTGTTAGTGTTGAGTTTGCATGGTCTCCCTTGTGTTGGCCAGGGTTCTCTCAGCAGGGTTCTCCATCTTCCTCCTACAGTCCAGAGGCCTGCAGGTTAGGCTAGTTCTCTCTAAATGTACAGAAGGTTAGCGTATAGGCTCTTTGCGGACGGTTTGCAGCCAGGAGAAACCGGCATGAATAATATATCAGATCAAAATGTTTCCTCGTCACAATTCAACGTCAGCTCATGTCCGTGTGACCGCCTTTGCTGAAAGTAAAACCGAGGCTTTATACTTCCAAGCAGATATTTATTTTTGGTCATTTTTAGATAATAGAATCACTTTAATCCCTTATGATTTTTTTAAAAAGTTTTAAATAATAGAAATACTTTAATCTTTTATGATTTCATTATGTTTTGAAAGTTTTACATAATAGAAACACAACTTGTCTCCCTTTCTCCTCGTGTACATTCTAATTCTAAACAGACTTTTATCAGTGAAGCTCATGCGTATCCATTAATACTAAGATTGGGGTCCACGACGGTCCCTGTGACCGTCAGCTGGTATCGGCTCCCTCCGTAAAGGACAAAGGGTTACACATAATTGATGGATGTGTAAAGACGCAGGACGTAACCTCGACCAAACCCAATTTCAAGCATCCTCTGGGGCCCTCGTGACCGGCCCTGTATAAAGTTGCGGCCCCTGTAGACTCAGGCACATCAGTTCCCTTTAACGCTGCTCTACAGGAGGAAGAAACCATGAGGACTCTGCTGCTGACCTCCGCTCTGATGGTCGGACTGCTTGGCTCTCTATCTGCCATCCCGGTCCCGGTCCCGGTCCCGGTCCCTTACCGTGCTTTCTGCGGCTCACTCTGGTACGTAAAGCTGTCTGATCTGGTTTTGTGTCATTAGACTCGTCCACAAGTAAGAGACCTCTGGTTATTGTTTTGTTTATTTGAGCAATATACTGAACGTTAGACCTCGACCATTCAAATGTGCTGCCGGGGTTTTAGCAAAAACTCCAATTAGAGATCATGTCCCGTTTCTTGCCATCGACAGCGTCTCTATCATTTTAGAATTGATGTGTAAAGTCCTTCTCTTAGCTTTTAAGACACTAAATGGACTCGACCCCTTTTACGTCACAGACTCCCCGTTGTTTCGTGATCCTAAACAAACCTAAAAGTCCTCCACTGCTGCTCTTTGTCCGGTTCTCAGGGTCACTAAGATCCTTTGGAGATGCTTCTTATTCACTTAAATATTAGACCTGATGACTCAGCAGAGAGATTCAAACAGCTAAATAATATGCATTTTTTTTTATATTACCTCTAACTAGCAGCTGTCTGTTTTTCCATATTTAATTATTTTGTGATTAAATTTTTTTGCAATTTTTAGATAATAGAAACACAAATGTTCTCCTTCTCTCCTTGCATTCTGTGCATAAAGTTGCTTTATAAAAAAAGTTCATTCATTCATTAGAGCAGATTTTATGCTCTTTTTTTGGTGTTTTTTTGTTTTTTGTTTTAACGAATGTTGTCCAAACTCTTTTCCTCTGCAGGCTCTTTGGGTTGCCGTGTGCAGAAATCGTCTCCAGACTGGTGGAACAGATCGAAGCCTTCAGCCTCCAGAGAGGCTGTGACGAGTGTCAGTACACGGTAAGAAGCAGTCTTCTGTTCACCTTCAGTTCGGTCAGTCGTCATGTTCACGCTGCTGTCCGTTCCAGCTTGTGTCCGCCACCCCTCTGAACATCAGAGCCAACCACACGTCAGCAGGCGGCCTTCAGACTGAGAACATCACCCTCACACTGAGCGCCATCTCAATGACCAGCGGCTGCCGAGTGTCTGTAAGTATCAGTGACGCTCATTTTATTACATTGTTCAAGGATGTTCATGAATGACATTTATGTAGTTAATAACTAAAGAATGCGTTAAAGGAAGTCTTCCTTAGAGACGTAAATCTTGTAAAGCGGGTCACTGTATATAGTTCACAATTTTGTTTTAAACGGTATTTCCTCTCTGTTATTTCCGGGTCACTGTAGTTTTTAGCAAACATTACTCAAACTGGAGCAAATAGAGCATTTGTTGGGAACTATTTGCAACCGAGGATTAACACACATTTTTGATGTACTGGTGAGTATTCAAAGCAGCAAGATGGTGTATGTGGGTCTGAGTAAATATATACTACTGTGTCTTTTTTTTAAAGTGTTTGTAATAGTTTTTGGACAACAATGGAGACCATTAAGCACGGTAGAATCAGCTCTACAGTATCAGACTTTGGTGGATTAATTCATCGTTGGTTTTGGTGTTTTCATGGACTTAATTGACGTAGAAATATAGAATATTGGCATTAATTGCTGCACAGTGTTCTATTGTTTCAATATCTAATTGACGGCAGGCTTAATGGCTTATTTCAGAGTGTGTAGGTTTACAATATAGCAGCACAAAATCTATTTTTCTTTATGCATATTATGATGGATAAGCTACTGATGCAGCTAAAAAAAATGGGTTGACAGCAACCGAGGAAATCATTGGTTTAAATGAGGTTTTACAACACAACAGCCCAGGTTTTTTAAAGCATTTATAAATGAGTTTGAGGTCATGAATAAAAATCAAACATGCTGTCTGAATGCTAGCAATAAAAAAATAGTAATACTGTATGTATTTATTGTACCAGGCTCAGTCCGTTTCTGTCAGTTTCACCAGCCGTCTTGATGGCGGCCTCAACTACTGCAACCTCCGCAACCTGCTGACAGGTGAGCGTGAATCCCGGATCTCTGCACTTTACACAGAACACGCTGCTCTGAGAGTAAGAAACACGCGTCCTCATCTGACCTCCATCCGTTCTGTGTTTGTGACCGGATGTTTGGATTCTAGGGTGCGGACTCAACTACGTGCCGGGCTTCATGGAGCTGACCAACGAGTGGACTTGCCTCGGCTACTCGCTCTCCACCTGTAAGGCCTGACCAGCTCAGACGATGGACTTACTTCCATCTGGATGAAGTTATCAGCATGTTCTACTTACTGTTATTCAAACGGCTGTAATTCCTAAAATGTGACATTAAATCACTCCTGTTTGGACTTGTCCTCACTGGCCGTTTTAAAATTGTGCTGTTTGTTCTTGCATCTCTGACCGTTAAACCCTTCAAATCTTCTGGTCTTTTGAGGTCTTCTGACATTAAACTGTAACGCGGTCAATGCTGAAATCCTGTCGTCCTCGATCACGGAGCCGCTTCCTCTTTTACATCGGTTCAATCTGGAGAGACTTCATTGTGAGGGAACTCATACTTCTGATTGACATGTGCACTAAAGAATGAGAACGGTGAAGAGGCAATGAGACAAGTTTCTTGTAGACTAATGCATCCTATGCATTACATACACATATTCAGTCAGTCAGAGCTCTATTGTATTAATGTCACCTGATTTATTAGCATATTACATGGTGTCTTATTTGGGAGAATATTACATCAAATATGATGAAGTTAGCAGAAGAACTATAGATATAATTTACACATAAAACAACGGAACAAACTATTTTAATATGGACATAATAACGACCTCTCATGGCGATGACAATTATGAACATTGTCCGTGAGAAGGAAAGGTGTAGTTTGAGAGGAACCAGACAAAATGTTGCTCTTCAATTTGCAAAATACAAGATATAAAAGATATAAAAATACAGATTCATTTTACGCCTATATATATATATATATATATATATATATATATATATATATATATATATATATATATAGATAAATATATCTTTAAGGGCAAAATCATAATTTCTGTTTGTATTTTTGAGTAAAGTTTCAATTGAAAGTTGACGATTTACCTTTTTTTTCTTCAGTTATCTTTACTTATCTGTATACTTACTTCTATCTTTAAGAACAATATTATATTTTTTGTTTGCATTTTCGGGTTAGACTTCACTTATTTTTAATATATATTTTATTATAATGTTGCAATACTACATTGCTCTGTTCACACATTTCTGTATTCTAGTTTTTGTATTTAATTTATGTACTTTTTTGGTTTTGATTTCACTTTCTTTGGCAATGCAAAACTGTATTTCCCTATATTTCCTTTTTTAGCACCTCTGAAACTTGTGACTTCCTCAAAAGTGAAAACATTTAGAAGTTGAAACCAGCAACACGTTCATCATTTAACAGCTGGCCGTTTTTATAGGCGATGGAGGAAATCTATCTCAACGTTAAATATGACAAATCTGAAGTTTCCTCAAGACCTTCAAGAAGTCACACAGGTGAGAATGATCAGTGTGTACTTCATCCTCTGATCACTGTTTGTGTACTTTACTGTATTTACTCTGTGTTCAGGTCCCAGGAGCTCAGAGAACAGATCTCATGGAGCTGTTGTTCTCTCTCTGGGGCTGCTGAGTGTCTTCCTGCTGGCTGGACTCATCGGCCTCTTTGTCCACTGTGAGTTATATTCATACATAAGACATACATACAGAAGTGGGACGTAACAAAGTGCAATTACTTTGTTATTGCACTGAAAACAAACTCGTTCTACTCCTTACATCTCTGAGGGAAATGTGTCATATTGGGCTGAATACAAATCTCATTTAATTGAATAGAAAAAAAACAGGCTTGTTTCTTCCGTTTGAATGCGTTTGTAGGAAATTATTGATTTTATTTTGCATGTCCTCCCAACATCAGGACCAATTCTCTAATGTAAGTAATCAACTGGGGAAATGTCACGGTGATATTCATTAGTTATAAGGTTATTAACCTGTTGATTAACCTGTTGATTAACCTGTTGATTAACCTTAAGATGTTAAAATTCTTAAATTCAGTCACGAAACCGAGACCAGACTGTTACATTTCTCTTTTGTTCTTAGATTTTGTTTCCTTTTGTGTTTTCTTTGTCAAAGACAAATGTTATTGTTAATAAAACCAAAACACACCAGATTCCATTGACATAAATGTCCTTTTCTTTTTGAATCTTCCACCCGTCAGGATGCTCGTTATTCGGCATCTGGACCTGAGATCCTGTGATAAACTTCAGAGCGTCTCTTGGTTTTGTTTCAGACTTGCACTCCGTTCGGCGTTCCGCTGCAGAGCTCTCCGCTCTCAAAGCCGACCTGACTGAGGAGAGAGACCGGCTGAGTAAGTGAACGCAACGTAAACAGTGTCGCCTACGGGAGCCACACAGTGACAATAATCTGTAATCTCAGTTCTGCAAAAACGGATCTACGATCAACAGGTGCGCCGTCAAACATGCGGAGTACAATAGACTCTGTTCACGTTGTGACTGTTCAGAATGAGGCTTTATTTGCATTAAAAAACAAAGAAATTAACATAAATAAAATTTAAAAAACTAGAATGCAGAAATGTGTGAACAGAGCTATGTAGTATTGCAACATTATGATGAAATATATAATGCAAATAAGTAAAGTTTAACCCAAAAAAGCAAACAAAAAATATAATATTGCTTTTTAAGACATATGTAAATACACAGATTAGTAAAATTGTCAACTTTCAGTGAAATCTAACTGAAAAATACAAACAAAACGTGTAGGGAGTATAGTTTTATACCCGTCTTTAATCAGATTTTTGTCTCGATATTACTGTTTTTTTCTCACCTATCCTGAATACTAATCAGGCAACACTTATTGTCATATTATCTGTGTTGAAATCTCCTTCCAAGACTCAAATGTTGTTAAGTGAGAGAAACAGAGACATACATTTGTGTTTTCTGCACCACGGTGCCTCCATACTTGCATCTTTGGCACTTGCTCTTGTCTGACTTTTTTGAAAGTTTCACTGGTTCCTGCAGAGAGGCCGTGTCCTGCAGGATGGAGGATGTTCAGCTGTGCCTGTTATCTCATCTCTGAAGAGTCTGGTTCCTGGGACAAAGGAAGACTAGACTGCAGAGACAGAGGAGCAGACCTGGTGGTCATCAGCAGCACCGATGAACAGGTAGAGCGCACTGTATGTGTGTGTGTGTGTGTGTGTGTGTGTGTGTGTGTGTGTGTGTGTAACCTTCATACACAGTTAAACGTTGATCAGACAGCGATATTGTTCAGAGGTCAAGATAGTTCAATCAAGTGCAGAAATCTTGGTATAAGTGTAAAGAAGTCTTTTGAGGACGAGGCTCAAGTCAACGTATGGGCGACAAAACTCCAGTCCTCATCTTTGCCACAAATTTAAGAGATCAAAATTATTACAATTCATCCACTTTATAGTTGTCGAGATATTTCAACAAAGGAAACGTCCACGAATGAACCAAATGTTGTGACAGAGATGACAGAACGTTCACCTGCTGGTGGCGCTAGAGGACTAGAGGATTATCACCAAAGAGGATCATTAGAAAATAAAACAATAAATATTAAAATAAATAGATTTAAAATACAAGTAGCATCAAGACCAAAAATCCATTTATTTAGAATTTCCACTTTGAACCTTTGTTGTTTTACCGTAACAAATCACACACATTGTATTTTAGTGATTCAATAAAGTTCAGTTGACGCTGTTCTACGTTCAACATCTTGTAATGTTAAAACATGTTATTTCTGTTGAACAGAGGTTCCTCTCCAACTTCACCGAGACAGAGACTCCGGCTTGGATTGGTTTGACTGACAGAGTCCAGGAGAAGACCTGGATGTGGATCGATGGAGCTCGGCTGTCTCTAAAGTAAGAAACGTTAAATATGAACAAAAACACAAACGTTATTGGAATTGATTTATTCTGGTTGTGCACTGGAATCAGAAATAACACTAACTATATGAACAGCATGTCTGATTAAGACCAACAGATGGTGCAACACTTCTTTATATACATTATTATTTTATCATTATTTCCTCATTTAAGACATGTAGAAAATATAGACAAACGTGTCCTGCCTGTTTGGTTTAGTCCGGCTTTATTTGGGTTTGAGACATTGATGAGTTACAACGTGTCTTAACCATGTCATAAACTGTTGACCTGTTAGGTTCTGGAGGAAAACTCAGCCCGATAACGGCGGTGGACACGGCGAGCTCTGGGACGAGGACTGTGCTCACATCACGTCTGGAGAAAAGAGCTCAAAGAACTGGAGTGATTTGTCTTGCGGCGTCAGTCTGAGGTGGATCTGTGAGAAAAAGCTTTAGCGTTGGTGCATGATGAAGCTTTGAGATTAAACATTTGTGAAATTTTTATTTTTTTCTTGGATTGCAGACTTGATGGCTCACTTTATTAAAAAAGGAAAAACATTTTTTAACATCATTGTATCCACAATTCACACTAAAGATGGCTTGTTTCTTCTTCATTACACCTCTTGCTCAGCAGAGACCATCCCCTCTAGTAGAACTTCCATCGATAACGTCTCTGCTCCTGCGTCTGAATCCTCTCGTCTCTCAGATTCCCTCAAGTAGAAATCCGAGACAGAAATTTTTCTCGCCAAACTCCCTGAATATTGCCGTCGACCCTTGTTTTCTGAACCGACTGCTCGTGATCCCCGACGGCCCAGAGGTAGGGCTTGCAGATGGAACTTGGCTCTCTCTTTAGCAATCTCCGCTATCTCTATGCTCTGCCAGAAGATCGTCAGAACCCACTCTGTAGTGAGGAAGGCTCCACTGCTTCCATTTGCACGAGCGCTTCTTTCCTCCATGAAAGAGTTCCTCAATAATCCAAACAAAAACCAGAAAAACGGTTAAAAAAAAAAGCCACATCCCTGGAAAAATAGAAAAAAAGGGTCAACTTTAACAAAGATTTATTAAGAAAATTTGAGTAAATAGAATTGTTTTGGTTTAATTCAGCATTATTTGATTGCTGAGTGTTGATACTTACAAGTGATTCTGATTGATTAATGAAGTTCCCCTCGTCGCTCAGCTGGTTTTTGCAAGGAATTCCCGTCTGAGAGGATTTGTCGTTTCGTCGTCAGGCAAAAGAACCAATCTCCGTCCATCGAAACAGTGACCATCCGTACAGCTGTCAGAATGACACAGCTGATCAGCAACGTACCCAAAAAGCAAAAGACGTTGGTTTTGACAAAGTCTAATAATCCTCCGAGTGCGTAAAGACTCAATGGCGTTGACGACCCAGGTGAGGATCAGTGGAGGGACCAACATGTACAGTACATCATTTTCTATGGATAATTGCAACCGGTGTGCACGAGCAATGAAAATGAGAATTATCAGCAGGAGCGAACTCACAGCATTAGTTATTAGTTCAAAGAGGTTTTTGAGAGAAATCAGGAACCAGGGTGAGTCATGCTGGCTGAAAAAAGAAAAACAGCTGCTCCGGTTGAAGAATCTTCTTATTCGCAGATGATTTTGTTCAAAGAGGTGTCAACCAGATGAACGAATGAAAAGTCTCCTGCGTCAAATGTCTTATTTAACATCTGGACGAGACAGAGATCAACCGCAACGTGCCACCCTTCAGCACTTTCACAGTGATGCTGCCGTCTGGTTTCACTTCTCAAATAACTGAGGAGGATTGGTACGATTTATGAGCTCCGGTGACGACGCGTCAACCAGTGTGGAGCACACGCCTTAAAGGTAATATTTGCTCATGGTGTGGTGTTTGAAGTGCTGCGAGGGAGGCCAAACGGCACGTAGTCCTTCTGTGGGAGCAGTAGAGTGTGAGAGTTCGGATGATCTCTGGAGGAATGGCGTGACACTGGACCTTTGACTTCAGCCACAGGAATCGAATCGTCCGTTCTTCTCCAGAGGGTTTCCGTCGGCAGCAGGCATGGCGACCATCGGGCAGATCATCTTCTACGGGTGAGGCCACGAGGTTTGAATGTTTTCTCTAACGATGGTGGTTCAATGCTGAACACGTTAAGGTCTCAGCAGTGGTGGGAAGTAACTAAGTACTGTGGATAAGTGGTATTTTTAGATGCTACTTTATATTTCTACATTACATTCCAGAGGGCAATATTGTACTTTTTACTCCACATTCTTGAGATACTGGTTTCTTTTCAGATAAAAAAACTACAGTGTATAGTTAATTATTAAACCAGCGACGTCTCTAGGAGTCTATTTGTTGGCTGTTTCAACAAAGTGACATTTGACTTATAAAACAGTTGATTTTAAACGACAGTTCAAGGCCCAAAAGAGGTGAAATCATCCAATATTTCACAAAAAAAAAGGCTAAAAATGTCAAACATATTCAATTGTCTGCTCCCCATTAATGATCTCGTGACCCCAACTGATTTATTATTTGATCCCTTGCAGGGGTCCCATCCCTCAGGTTGGGAACCACAGGACTAAACTACCAAACTTTACATGACAATCTAATAATAATCTAATAATATATTCGGTCATCGGCGGTTTTTCTGCAGAACTTTTGGTGCTTTAAGTAAGTTTTGCTCATAATACGTCTGTACTTTTACTTCAGTAAAGTGTCTAATGCAAAACTTATACCTCTAAAAGAGTACTTCTATTGTTGTATTGATGCTTCTACTTAAGTAAATGATGTGCAAACACACTCCTTTCACCAGAGGATGTCTGCAGACGTCCACAGCAGTCAAAGCTTCTGGTTTTGGTTGCTGTGAAGTTGATTCTAGCCGTCCCGTCTGTTCCCTGACACGTTCCCGTGTTTGTGTGTCTCTTTGCGTGCAGCATGATCATCCTCATCGTCATATTCGGGGCGGCCATCATCCTCATCTTAGCCTTGTCCTTCTCAGGTAAGACGATCCGGATCCCTCGTGAGAGATCCTGTCAGCGTCCGTGATGACGGGCTCTGTCGGGCCTGAGGGGACACGTGGTGTGTGTTCAGCTCAACACACCCTGTGTGTGTGTGTGTGTGTGTGTGTGTGTGTGTGTGTGTGTGTGTGTGTGTGTGTGTGCAGCTTTATGTGTGGTGTTCTACATGCATTTGAATGTGCAGTTGAATTTCCTTCTAAGATAATTTAATTTGTGCCAAGGTTTCGGAAAGGATCGCTGTTTGGGTTAAAATAACTACAGAAGTGCTTAAGTTCCTTAAGTATGCAAGGAGGACAGAGGGAATGACTGATGCTTCCTTATTCTTCATAAACTTCCCTCAGGAATATTATTCATTTTATTGACATTTTACATTTGTTTCCAATGACTTAACTCAGTGTCTTTGGTGTTGTAAACATTACTGCTGCTCTAGAAAAAGATATTTAGTTCTATCTAAAATATTGATTCATTCTGATCCTGTTTTAAATTGTATGTTTTTGAAAGCAATTATTTAGTCATGAAGAAGAACAGAGCAGCTGCTAATAGTAATAAAATACTAAAGATACCCGTCCCTCCCTGAAGGCACCGTAGTTCGCTTTTAAAGGTGGGGGTGAGTGGAGGGGTATTTAGTTGGTTGCAATCTGCCACCTCACCACTAGGTGGCACTAAATCACACGCACTGCTCCTTTAAAATCTTACATTTTCACCAAAAGTGAGACCATGTCAAAGCCATCGTGAGTTTGTGATTGGGTCCTGGTCCTGGTCCCACAGGACAATTGTCCGAGGTGATGAGCAACAACATGGCGCCCACCGTCAACCTCGGCGACGACGAGCTTCTCAGCTGCTATCTGAACACAGCGACAGCGACCAGAGTCACGGAAGTGTCGGTCACCTGGCAGAAGGCGGGGCTGACGGGGCCCGTCTACCGGTACCAGAACGGAGCGCCGTCTCTCGGCGAGCAGGACCCGCAGTTCAAAGGGAGAACCCAGCTCTTCCCCGACGCTTTGGTGGCGGGTAACGCCTCTCTGCTGCTGAGGGGCGTGGGTCGGAGCGACGGTGGGGAGTACACCTGCACCATCAGCTCCTCTGGTGGCGGTGGGAAGGTCGAGATTCACCTCAAAACTGCAGGTAGGATGACTCGCCTTTTCCAGTTTCACTGTGTGTTTGCTTTGACGGTGAAGAAAATGTGCATTTATATAAACATGTGATGTAGTTGTACGCAGATATAAGGACACAGTAAGTATAACTTCTCCTGTGAAGACAAGTTTCACATGTCCTTAGATCTGTGTACAACTGCATTTTAGTGTGTTTTATCAAAGGTTTATGTACTGCTTATTAATGCTAAATAGGGGGTTAAAGAAAACATTAGTAGTCCACTACGTTCTTCCCTCTTTATTCTCTGTAACTGTATTGTTACACCCTTAATTACACTTCATTTATTTTCTTTCTTTCTGGATGTTTTATGACGATTTGAAAAGTCAGATTCATGCTTTTATTCTCTCAGCCTTTTCGACCCCCGCATTTAAATTCACCAACGGCACCCTGACTGCCGAGGCGCCCCGGTGGTTCCCCAAACCTAACGTGACATGGTCGGACTTTTTCGGGAACGTCCTGGATGGAACCGCGAGCTTCGCTGAGAACTCTGGGGGCATATTCAGTGTCGTCAGCACGCTGCGGCCAATCAACGTCAGCGACACATACATCTGCAGGATAGCAAATGATCTGGTGACCGCCGTCTCTAAGGCAACCGTGATAGGTAATCTTATGTCAATATGAATGTTTTCATAAGGATATCTGAACGTCAGAATCTCTTGAGTTGATGTGTCACGAATTGGCGTGTTGATCGCTGGTTAAATCAGGCCACAACCAGAAGTGTCTTCAAGCTGCATTCTCTCTAGTGTCCACCAGGGGGCGACTCCTCTGGTTGTATAGAAGTCTAGTCTAAAATGACTCTACATCTCTCTTGATTTATTCCCTCAGTAAACATTGTAAACATGAGTTTATGGTCTCAATCTCTAGTTTACAGTCTTCTTCAATACAGCATGATGTTCATTTACTACATTATGGAACATTTAGGGTCAAACAGACCATAAAGCAGGGATGATTTAATTTTGATTAGAAAGAAAACTCAAAACAACAATGACAAAAGCTTAAATGAGATCAAATTAAATATATATATATATAAAAATACAATAATTTGAATCTCCTCTCTTATTTTGCAGATCCTGATGTTACTGAGAACACATACTTCACCTTCAGCGCTGCATCCTCTCTGCTGTCATCAACACACCTGAGCATTACGACCATTGTCCTCTGCATCTATTACCTCACCTAATCACACGCACACACACACACACACACACACACACACACACACACGCGCACACACACACACACTCTCCATCTGGGCGTGAATGCTTCATGTATCACAGAGGGCGTTGTTACAGTGTAACAGAAGTTTGAACAGAATCAACATTTCTTTTTTTTTTACTTTCTCAGGTGTTTGCGCCAAGTTTTAAGTTAAAGCGCCAAATAGATTTAAACAAATATATAATTATTATTTATACTGTCGGTACTACATGAAATAGGATGAATCGATGTGGAGAAACTGCAGAAAAATTTAATAATAAAGAATTTAAACAATATGTTGAATTTCAGCGTATACAATGATCTTATGATATAAATAACCTATACTGTTTTTGTATTGCTGAGTTAATTAATAAATGAATTGTTCTGAAGTGGGTGGATTTGTTTCAAAGTGTGTGATGTCAAAGGGGAATAAACATATATTCATATATTAATTAATATGTAATATATAAATAATATTCATGAGAGATAAGGTGACGGTGTGCATGTTTTTATTTTTCCAAAAATTATAGTAAAAAGTATAAATATCTGCCATCAGATCCGTTTTATTTCTTTTATTAAACAATAAGACTGAACTATAGAATCTGTCCATCCATCGTGTTGAAAACACGATTCTCTGTCCGGCCAGTAGAGGGGGACACTCAGAGTCCCAGACTGGTAGTAAAGAGTCCTGGAAAGTCTGTGGACCACCCCCTGATGAGTCCAGAGAGGCTTCCTATTGGTCCAGTAGTGAGTGAGGTGTCAAATGTCCCAGGGAGCCATGAACGCAGCCAACTTCTCCCCGAGGAGAAGTGGGACTTTCCGGTGAGATTTGAGGCGCTACGGTGTAACTACGGCGTGTTTGTAGTCCCGGTGCGGGAAGCTGCTGGTGTAGTTCCATGTGTCGTGTGCAGAGGGAAGTTTTCTGTCGGTCCTGACGGGTTGGTGGAGCTCGGCGGGTCTCTCGGTGGGTCTCACCGGTGTGTTTGTGGCCCCAGAAGTCTCCAAAAACAGACGATGTCTCAGTCTGAACGGAGAGAAAACGCGGAGGAGTCGAAGTTGAGCTCGGAGCCGCGAAACGGAGTCCTGGTGAACCCGAGAGCGGTGTGTAACGGGTGTAAGCGCTTGTACCGGGACCCTAAGATCCTCCCCTGTCTGCACACCTTCTGCGCCGACTGCATCGGCCAGCTGGAGCCGTTCTCGGTGTCCTCGCGCAAGAGTCCGGAAAACGGCAAGAGCGAGGCGGTGCAGGGGGACCGACCCGCCGTCACCGTCACGGTGCTCTGCCCCGACTGCGACTCCGAGGTGGACCTCCCTCCGTCGGGACCGGGAGGGCTGAGCACCGACCACCTGGCGCTGGACGAGGTGTTCCTGGAGACCCTGGTGACGGACGGCCCGCTGGGATGCGACCTGTGCGGCGAAGGAGGCGCCGAGAGCCGCTGCGACGTCTGCTGCGTCAACCTGTGTGCGTTCTGCTGCCAGGCGCACAGGTAGAGTCTGTTCTATTCTGTTCTATTCTATTCTGCTGCCAGGCGCACAGGTAGAGTCTATTCTATTCTATTCTATTCTGCTGCCAGGCGCACAGGTAGAGTCTATTCTATTCTATTCTATTCTATTCTGCTGCCAGGCGCACAGGTAGAGTCTGTTCTATTCTGTTCTATTCTATTCTGCTGCCAGGCGCACAGGTAGAGTCTGTTCTATTCTGTTCTATTCTATTCTGCTGCCAGGCGCACAGGTAGAGTCTGTTCTATTCTATTCTGCTGCCAGGCGCACAGGTAGAGTCTGTTCTATTCTATTCTATTCTAGTCTGCAGCCAGGCGCACAGGTAGAGTCTATTCTATTCTATTCTATTCTATTCTGCTGCCAGGCGCACAGGTAGAGTCTGTTCTATTCTGTTCTATTCTATTCTGCTGCCAGGCGCACAGGTAGAGTCTGTTCTATTCTATTCTGCTGCCAGGCGCACAGGTAGAGTCTGTTCTATTCTATTCTATTCTAGTCTGCAGCCAGGCGCACAGGTAGAGTCTATTCTATTCTATTCTATTCTATTCTGCTGCCAGGCGCACAGGTAGAGTCTGTTCTATTCTATTCTATTCTAGTCTGCAGCCAGGCGCACAGGTAGAGTCTATTCTATTCTATTCTATTCTAGTCTGCTGCCAGGCGCACAGGTAGAGTCTGTTCTATTCTATTCTATTCTATTATATTATATTCTGCTGCCAGGCGCACAGGTAGAGTCTGTTCTGTTCTATTCTATTCTATTGTATTCTATTCTATTACTAAATTAAATTGATTCTGTCAATTAAGCTGAAAAGCGTAAATGATTTGTGAAGCTCTAATCAGTCAATACCAGTTTGTAATGTGTTTTATTTTGAGCTGTCGCACTAACAGACTAACACGGTTAAACTCTTACTTTATTCCCTTCTATTCTACTCTACTGTCTTCTGTCCAGCTCAGAGGTAAGTCCTCTTCTATATTTTATGATTCTGTATTTTTACGTTGTCTTATCTCCTCTTTTCTTGCAGTAAACTTCTGATCTCCATCTTTATTTTTTACCAGATGTGACGCTGAACTGGACCTTTATTCTGTTCTCTCCTCAGGCGGCAGAAGCGAACAGCGTCTCACTCCGTCCAGCGTCTGGAGGAGCTGAAGTCTCGCGGTCGTCTGTGCCGCCCGGTCCTCTGCTCGCTGCACCCCGGCCAGGAGCTCCGGCTCTTCTGTCAGCGCTGCGACCTGCCCGTCTGCCTGGAGTGTGCCGCCACGCTGCACCGCGACCACGGCTGCGTCCCCACACGGGACGTGATCGATCGGCACGGAGAGCGCATCCGAGAGGTGGTCACGGTGCGCCTGAGGCCTCGCATGGAGCGCCTGAAGGACTCGCTGCAGAAGGTGCAACAGAGTCCGGTTCATTTAGACTAAAAGCAACGTTTGTTTTTAGGTGTGTTTGCTCGCCTCATTTTAGCTCCACTAAATGTAGTTTTATGGGAATAGTGTTTTAATCACAACTTCAGGCTTCAGAGCCGCCGTGGATGGATCACTGAACAGGTCTACCGGGAACACAAGTGTTAGTGGCACCTCTGGCCTTTACCTACGAAATATCACTGAAAGAGATACGAACCAACAGGAAGAGACAACAAAGAGACACAGAAGAACTACAAACAGACACAAAATATCCACAAAGTGACACAAATAACCTAAGAAACACAAATTATTACAAAGAGACACAAAATAACCTTAAAGAGACACAAAACGACTTCAAAGAGACACAAAATAACCTTAAAGAGACACAAAACGACTTCAGAGAGACACAAACAACCTTAAAGAGACACAAAACAACTTCAAAGAGACACAAAACAACCTTAAAGAGACACAAATCACTACAAAGACACACAAAACAACCTTAAAGAGACACAAACAACCTTAAAGAGATACAAATAACTACAAAGAGACACAAAACAACCTTAAAGAGACACAAAACGACTTCAAAGAGACACAAATTGAATTCAAAGAGACACAATTACCACATAATGACTTCAAAGAAACAAAAATACTACATAGAGACATACCAACCAGCCAGATAGAACAAATAGACACAAAAGAACTTCAAAAAGACACAAAATATCCATAAAGTGACACAAATAACCCCAAAGAGACATACAGTGACAACGAAGAGACACAAAACAACTGCAAAGACACAAAGAGACAGAAAATGACTACAAAGACACAAAATCACTACAAGAAGAGGCTAAGCAACTATAAGGTCTGTCTCGCTCCGATGTAGGAGAGGTGGTGAGACCTTTTTCACGTCATTGTCTCATAATCCGTCCTACCACTATGTCCACATTTGACACATTTCTATGGATTTTAAAACCTGTAATTCAACATGACGTAATAACCCACAAACCACCTCCTCGTTTAAGTTCTGAAGACAAAAAGAAGACAAAATTGATTTTTTTTCTCGCTTGATTTCCACTCTGTCACAGGTGGAAGTATCCCAGGAGGCTTTGCAGGCCCGCGTGGATGCCACAGCGAACGAGGTGAGGGCGTTTGCGCGAGCGTACGCCAGCGCTGTGGAGGCCCACTGCCTGTCTCTGCTGCACCGCCTGGAGGAGCTCCGTGTCCAACGCAGGTAGTGCGGCACCACCAGCGTATCATCTTCTCACGGGACGTTAGTGTAGTGTACCACTATTTTAAAGCAAGCAGTGAGAAGCATCTCAAGGAGTCCTTAAGATGCCACTTTAATACCTCAAAGTGGGACCACTGGAGAATCACAAAAGATCACCATTGTTTTGCCCATTTTTTGCTCAAATTTGGAATATTATCATATTTGGATTAATAGTGTAACATGAGTGTGTATGTATATGTCGTCATTGAGTGTTTTGAGAGGTAGATATAAACAGGCCTCAGTGGTTTACAGTGCAGAGAGTTCCCGGGAGACGCTGCTCATCATTTTATTATTTTAATATTGAATTACTTTGTCCGACAGGAACCAGCTCCACCTGCAGAGGGCTCAGCTGCAGCAGGCCCTGCTGGACGTCGGCGGCGGCGTGGAGTTTGCCGAGAGGCTGCTGAGCTGCGGCTCGGACGCGGAGATCCTCAGCGCCAAAGGAGTGACCCTGAGGAGGCTGACCGGCCTGGCGGAGACCGGCTACGACCCCCACCCGGCGGACGTGGCCCCCGACGACGGCGGCGGCGGCATCAGCTTCATGGCCGGGGAGCCGGCGGGGGAGGTGGAGGGCTACCCGCTGGTCGGGGTCATCAACTCCAAGACGGTGGACCTCAGCAAGTGCACCGTGGAAGGAGAAGGTAGACCAGCCCTCATGCAAATATGTCCCGTTTGAGTAACGTCTTTTATAAAACAACAACAACAACATGGAGGCTCCGTAGTCCGAACGAGGAGAACAAACTTTATTAGTCAGTTTAACTTTGACAGAGGCAGAGCAGACCAGATCCGCTCCTTCTGTTCTTACCTTTCACAATAAAAGCCCTGTTCATATGACATTCAGAGTATATTCGTCACGCCGCTTTTATCCTTATAATTGCTGATTTGGTCACTTTTCCTCAACATTACAGTATTCGCGTTTTCAATAAGCCTGTCATCAGTTGAGTCATGTTTTTGTTTTTAAAAGCTGTGGGTGTGTTATTCATTCAATGCACCTATTATTTTAGATATTTATTTTATATTTAGCACGGCAAGACGGCCACAGCTATGTCCAGAGATCTCCCTGTGGGAGAAGCTGCAGGCGGGGAGGTGAAGGGGATCGGGTGAGGCTGTGGGGGAGAGGTGGAGAGGGGGAGGGAGGAGGTCTCTGGAGCAGTTAAAGACTATTGTTAACCTCAAAGACGGAGAGAATTCCTGTGGGGCCGAAGGAATGCGGAGGCGACTCGACAGGCCTGAAGGCAGCGAGGAGACGTTTACTCTCAAGGAACGAGGAAACGCCTCCAGCTGACCATGAGGGAGAGGCTGCGGGACATCTTCAGGAGACAGGAGTGACTTTAAAATAATAAAAGACTTGTGGTTCAAACTCCAGAATGGAAGAAAAACACACACGACCTCAGTTTGATGATGATGATTTATGATTTATCTTTTAAGTAATATTTTAAACAAAATTTGCAAGTTACAGCTTCCCAAATGTGAGGATTTACTGCTTTTAAGTACCGCAAATGTGTTCTTAAGTACAGTAGTTGAGTAAATTTACTATTATATTTATTTTTCCACCACACACTTTTAAAGATGCAGCGTGTGGGATTTGGCGCCATCTAGCGGTGAGGTGACAGATCGCAACCGACTGAAACTTCTGAAACTTCATCCACACTTCCTCTCGGTGTTTACTCCTCTTCTTCGTGCTTTATCAGTCCACAGTCTCATCACATCAGCTGAAGCAGCTTTAAGTCGTTCGTCCCTCCCAACGTTCATCAGCCACGTCCTCTTCACGCAGCGTGGCCTCTTTCATTTAAAGTGTGTGTGTGTGTGTGTGTGTGTGTGTGGGGGGGGGGCGCAGAGAAAGGCCAGATTTGTGTGTCGACCATTAGAAAGCGGAAATCTTTCAGGTTTACTGGCGATTATCCGCCTCCTCTCCGTGTGGTGGGAGGCTTTTGAGGAGGTGGATTTAAAGCAGCTTTGTTGTCTGTAGCAGTGGCAGCTGCTGGGAGCTTAGCGAGCGCTAATTCACTGGTAATTCCCACGCTTTAGCGCAGCAGCGACGGTGTGTGTTCTTAACACAGTAACGAGATCGACGTAGATCCTCTCATCTCGATCTCGGGAGGGAAGAACACACATCTGCACATGCGACGATGTTAGCAGCGGAAGCTACGGCAACGGTGCGCTGTTAGCTTCAGTAGCTTCAGTAACGGCATGAGTAGTATTTATATAAATGCAATTACTGTTGTTGTTCGACACGGAAGTAGGAACACAATTAGCAGAAGTAGTTTAATCGGCAACAGCGTCCAATCAGATCCCCCTGCAGCTACTGAGTAACAACAGATGAAGACACAGAGCAGCGTCGTTAGATCTCCAGCGGCTAATGGAGTCTGACAAGACAACGCGAAGCAACATTAATCACTGATATGAACACAAACGATGTCCGCTTTAACACGACAACAACAACAACAGCAACAGATGATGGATGTCCTCAGCGATCGTGAACAAGTTAGCGAAACACTAAGTAATGATGGGAAGGTTGGGTTTTTTTTAAAAAAAAAAAAAAAGCTCTGGTCAGCAGACCCAGCTGTGCCCGGAGTCACACCGGACACCGGCCGGCTGCAGCCACCTGGTGTTTAGGGGGGTCGTTTTGAGGGGTGAGATGGTGTGTGTGTGTGTGTGTGTGTGTGTGTGTGTGTGTGTGTGTGTGTGTGTGTGTGTGTGTGTGACAAGACAAATGACTCGGCGTCTCCAGTTTGCGGCGTGTCTGAGTGACGCGGTGCCTCTTTAAATAGGACGTGCACGTAAAACCTGGAGAGATGAGTTCTTCTGGAACCTCTACGTTTGTGTGTGACTTGTCGCCATCTTGGTTTTTAGCCGTCTTCTTTTTTTCCCATCGATGTCTTGGTTTTTGGTGGTCGCAGTAAGCCCCGCCCCCTAAAGCGTCCCCTGCTTTCTGGTCTGTTTGACTCTAAATGGAGCATAATGTACTAAATGAACATCATGCTGTATTGAAGAAGACTGTAAACTAGAGATTGAGACCATAAACTCATGTTTACAATGTTTACTGAGGGAATAAATCAAGAGAGAAGTAGAGTCATTTTAGACTAGACTTCTATACAACCAGAGGAGTCGCCCCCTGGTGGACACTAGAGAGAATGCAGCGTTAAGTCACTTCAGCACTGTATATGTGTTTTTGTCGGCTCATCATTATGGCTCCTGGTCACAGGTCTACAGAGGGCCGTGGAGGGTCAGCAGGGCCACTTCACCCTGGTGTGCCGAGACTCTGCCGGGGAGCAGGTGGAGCGAGGTGGAGATCACGTCCTGGTCAGCATCGTCCACAAGGAGAAGAAGAACTGGTGAGCGGGTCAGGGAGTCGGACCTGCTGTGTCAGCATTTTAGCTTCTTTTTTTTTATCAGGCTGCATAGCTGCATTTCAGCGGGGGGGGGGGGGGGGGGGGCGCAGTGGAGGTTTTAGTCGTTGACGATCCAGTTTTAGTTTCACGGTTGGTCGTCTGCCACCCAGCTGCTCAGAGCCGGTCAACAGAGCGCTGCACACCTGTGCTCTGTGCTATTTATGAGACGCTTTATAGACCGCCTCAAAATCACTCAGCTCTCGTTTCTGAATATTCATCGCATTTTCTCATCCTCCATATTATCCATATCCAAGTGTTTGTAATAATACCAGTCAAATAAACAAACAAAAAGAAAACCAGATATAAAAACCAGATAGCGTGGGAGTGTTGTTGTATTTAATGTACTGATAGTACATTCGGGATCCGTCTCTGATGATTCCTCTTCCTTCAGCTCGTTGGAGACGACGGTGGTCGATAACAGCGATGGGTCCTACAGAGTGTCCTACGCGGCCGAAGAGACGGGAGCTTACTCTGCGTGGGTCTGCGTCAGAGCTCAACACGTCAAGGTACCAAAACAACCGTCCTTCACGGCTATGTGAGCGGTTCTTCGTTAGGTGTTGCTGCTGAGGACGGCCTGTTGGAGCAGAGAGTGTTTACGGCCTCAGGGCCGCTAACGTCACTCTGACACGTTAAAGCAGCAGACGTCTCCTCGGGCAA